>NC_056741.1:262541362-262808862 GCF_019279795.1 Protopterus annectens | reverse complement strand
TTTTTGCAACACAGTTCATTATCTGTGCAGCAGTTTGCAGCCATGTCTATAGCATACAACCATTGATATAGCAAATTAAGAGATTACTTAAATCAAAATGTAGGAGACAGATTACCAGGTCAATGGCCTCTTTTCTTATTATAGAGTCAAAACATCAGCTAAGTTCATATTCTACAAAGTCAAAGCTGCTAGCATTACAGATCATTTGATTTATGGTTTGTCATCAGCTATCAATTAGTCTGTCTCTCTTAGGAAGGCATATGCATGCATGCATTGTCATGCATGTCATATACTATACATATATACAGAAAAACAGCAGAACATAGCTCTAGTGTTATGGAGAAAAACACAGCAATATGCTTTATATATATATATATATATACAGCCATATGTCTTAGATCATAATCAGTAACATTGGTTTATTCACTTATCTACTTACTTAAAATTAACATGTGTATGTGTGTGTGTGTGTATATATATATATATATATATATGTATATATATATATATATATATATATGTGTGTGTGTGTGTGTATCTGTACTTGGCACAGTTATCTTTAAGGAATTACCTCAGATGTTGATTGTTGAACCCTATTACTATGTTTGTAAAACCAAGACTTGAGAACAAGCATTCTAGTGTCAGTGCTCAAGAACAAAAGGAACATTCACAATTGTGGACAGTATAGAGGTATCAAACTCCTGTCACACTGCATGAAAGTACTGGAGAGGGTGACTGATAAAGGAATATGGAGAATAATAAAAGTTATGGTGGGAAATGAGCAGTTCAGATTCATATCAGGGTGCAGCACAGCTGACCTGATGTTTCCAGTAAGACAGATAGTTGAGAAGAAGCTGGAGATGAGGAAGGAGTCCAAATGGGCATTCCAAGACATGGAGAAAGTATATGACAAGCTCCCAAGAATGCGATAGTTCAAGTTCCCAGAAACATTGGTAGAATTAGTGTGGAGTATGTGCAACAACCCAGTGATACAAGTATGAACAGTGTTCAGACTCACAGAGGAGATCTCAGTGAAGAGGCTAGAATGGGGTGAAAGGGACAGCCTCCCTAGATTCAAAGTGTTAGTTGGTATAATCAGTATATGCCGATCAGTCTTCAATGGATTACCTGCTTTCAAAAATTAACGCCATTATTGCATTTGTGGTCAAAACGCATCTGCATTAGAGCTGCATTACATGCGTGGCATAAACTGGAGCAGCTGCTTGTTACAAATGTAGCAAGCAGTTTGCTGCAGTTTAAAACAAGTAGAGAAAGCATTTTTCTTTTCTTTTTGCTCCTCATCTCTTGAGAAATATAGGTAGGGAAAATAGACCTTAGGAAAGGATCACTGTATCAAAGAAAAGACTTTTTATTTTGTTCTATTTTTGTTTTGTTTTGTTTTTGTGGCACCCAATCAGGATACAGCACAAGGCACCAAAATAGTTAGCTACACTTCTGCCGGTGGAAGTGGGTGTCCTGATTGTTCAGCTGTGAGTCAACTAGTGTTTATACTGGTGATGGGTTAAATTAGCAAGCATTTCAGAGAAGACATCAACAAAGCTGCTGTATGCAAACTGCATATCATTGCAAGTAGACTCTGAACAAGAACTTCAGCAAATGGAATAGAATGCAAAACTCAAGGCACATGGAATGAAACTGAGTACAGACAAGACAGCTGTTATTGCAGCAAATGGAGTGAATAAGCAGAAGCTAAAAATTGAGATGGAAAAAATAGAGAAACAGGTTAACAACTTTGAGTGTCTGGGAGGTGTGGTTGAGAACAGAAGTCTGAATGATGAGATCAAAGCTAGAATCAGAGGGGCTACAGCTAACTGGTACAGAGTGTCATGGGTAGTGTGTAACAGAAGAATGCCAAAGAAGCTGAAGATTAAGGTGTACAAAACAGTGGTGTGTCCAGCACTATTGTAGGGCCATGAGGGCAGGACAATTGAGGAAGCTATAGGTAATGAAGGTTGAGCTTGAGATGGGTGGTAGGATGCACACTACGGGGCAGATGAAGAAATGAGAACATCAGAGCAGAAGCCAAAGTAGCTCCAGTTTTAGAGATGGTCAGAGAGAACAGATTATGATAGTTTGTCCACATATGCTGGGAAGCAGAAGACAGTCTGATGAAGATTTGAGTGAGACAAGAACAAGGCAAGAGGAAATGAGGACATCCAGCAAAGAGACAGATGGATTGCATGAGTGAAGATCTGCGACTGTCAAGCATGACTGTTGAAGAAGAGAATGGCATTGAATCAAGAAAGACTGTGACAGAAGATGTGATATCCTGACCCCATGGAGAAAAAGCAGAAAAAGGGTGTTTATCATGATGATGATGATGGTGATGATGATGACGATGATGATTATACTTGTAAAACCATGGCAGCATAAACCACACAGTTTATGCACAGATATCTCATCATTCTGCTTCTACTACAGATAAAAGTAATTTCATGCTTGGCCTGAGTTAGTGATAAAACTTAAACCACAAGATCAGCATAAAGCGGTACTGCACTGCAAATTAAGAGCATTACTCCAATCAGGTGGCATGGCATAACATGCATTTCCACTACAAAAGAAGTACCAGTGCATAGACCCTAGTAAAAGCATCTCTGGTCATCCCATCTTGGATGGCGCAGTGGTGCAGCAGTTGCATTGTCACCTCACAGCAAGAGGTTCTCCGGTTCGATTCTTGGTTGGGGTGCCTTCTGTGCAAGATTTTTTTGGGGGGGGTTTTCAGAAAAACAGTAGAAACAAACGAAAAAACACCTTTACAGTGCGGAGTCTGCATGTCCTCCCTGCATCTGTGTGGATTTCCTCCGGGTGCTCTAATTTCCTCCCATGTTACAAAAACATGCATCCAGAGCATTTCTCCCCAGGCCTGTGATGAAAATTGGCTTTATTCCAAGTCGGACTTTCCCAGTACACAAATGTTAAATAAGAAAAAAATAAAAATCCCCAAAATAGACATATAAATTAGATTCTGAGCATATTGCCAACAGCAGTTCCTGCATCCCTCTCTTTTGTACAGTCATAATAACAAAAGCAACATATTTTACAATTAGATTATTTCTTATCTCACAATAATAAAAGAAAATAGCAGCTACAGCTGTTTAATATACTGCTTATCACATTGTATGGCACAAACACTTAGCAGCCATACTCCTGACAGTCTTTTAATCAGAAATTCCTATCATTATTGCATTATTTCTGTCTCCTCTGTTCTGTTCTGTTTTAATTTGATAGGATCATGGGAGATTACTAGGCTAATGGCCCTGGGGCCCTTACAAGCCTAGCAAAGAGTTTATCCCCAAAAAGAAACCTCAGTCAGCACGTCGCCCCTGTCAGTGAGGGACACAGATGGAATCCCTGGGACAAATTTGTGGTTTCCTATCCACTCATCAAGGTTGCACCTGAAGAGGGTCAGCGAGGTGCTCTGTTTGACGTGTATGGTAAGTCTATTCCAAAGAGGGGGCAACCTCTGGGAGACAAACCTGTCTCTACAGCAGGTTTTGTTAATGTCACATGTTAGGTTCAGGCCTTTTGAGTAGGTAGTACGTGAGGAGTTAGACTTATGGATATGGAGCATCTCTAGTAGGGCAGGGTCCAAGATTGCCTTGTAGGCAAGACAAAGATCACCCCTGAGCAATCTGTATAATACCAAGTAGAGTGACAGTGATCTGAGCCTGTCTGCATAGGACAAGTGTTGGGGGCCATGGATTCTCTTTGTGAGGTATTTCAGTGGCCTTTCCACTTGGTGCAGATATTTGGAGAGGTACATCCCAAACAGGCAATTATACTCAATTATTGGTCTAATGAGGGAGGAGTACAGAGAGGTAATAACCTCTTTTTTTTCTGGATGCAATCCCTTTACTTATGAGATGAACTAAGTAAAATGCTTTTCTGACCACTGCAGCTACATGATAGTCAAATGTGAGGTTGTCATCAACCTGAACTCCCAGCTCTCTCACCACGGGTTGTGTGCTTAGGGGGTTGCCGTTGATGTGGTAATCATTTGGGGTCTTGTTTTTGCTGAATGGTATGATGATACATTTTATTTTGCATTTAGCTTGAAGCCATGACTTTGGCACCAGTCATTAGTTGTTGTGAGACCTTCTTACAGTATGTTAACATAATTTAGGGAGTCAATGACAGCACCCAACTTACAGTCATTGGCAAGCTTGGTCAGCCACAGGCTTATTGTCTTTGCCTGTACCTCTGAGAAATAGATGCCAAACAGTGGGGGTGCCAGGACAGATCCCTGGGGAACTCCACTAGTGACAGGTCTGCTATTGGAGATGGAGGTGTCTATTTTGACTTTAAGAGTCCTGCCGGTGAGCCAGTTGGCCATCCACCTGATGAGATAGGAATTTATGCCAAGTTGTGTTAGCTTTTCGATGATGCCTGAGTGGGGGATTGTGTCAAAGGCCTTGGCCAAGTCATGTCCCATCAAATCTATATTATATGCTTAACAAACACCATTGAAAATAATTCTGTGAACTGATTAGTATGCTAGTCAAGGAATAAACTAATTGTGTTTTGCTTTTTGCAAAGGTCATTCCTTATATAAGTATAAAAACTTTAGTTACAAAAGGTTGTTGTTCAACTGAACCTGTCTCTATGCATATTGTCCAGGTTCCTAGTTTAATATTAACAATATCCTGGTGTTAGAGGCTTCCATTTCAGAGTCATACTTCACACAATATAAACTCTGAAACTACACAATGTTTCCTGTACATAGATGGCGTTTCAGCTTAAGTAGTGCTGTAACACATGGCTACCAGTTCAAAGTTGTCTAGGTTGTAATATAAAACAGTCACGTTATACATCTGGCTACATATGTATTTTATTTCTCATTTGTTAACTGGATAGGTGGACTAGTGATACAAAGTTTTTAGCAGTAACACAGCCTATTAGGCAAAACAAGCATCTACAGTATAACCAATAATGCTGTCTACAAGTATGTACGTACAATAATGAAAGTGGCATTAGTATGTCAATATTGTATATTAGTTGAATAATTAAGTACACAAAAAATTATGTTACAGTAAAAATAATCTCTTTGACTGTATTATGTATGTGTTCTTGAAAGTTTAGCTTATAGTCAGTGATTAAACCAAAGTTCTGTTGTCAATAACTATATGCACCCAGGAGAGCCAGACTTGTCCACAGACTACTAGTGATCGACATTTGTGCAATCACTAATGTGCAGCTATCTGGCTTCAAAAGATCAAACTGCTAGTGTATTGGGGGTTTTCTCTTTCCCTGTGTTGGCATTACCTTGGAATTGATATATATATATATATATATATATATATATATATATATATATATATATATGGTGTGGGATTCCCAAAGTGGTGAGCTTGACCCTCCCCCCCTGAAAAAAAAACACTTTTTTTCTGTGTTTTACTTTTTCAGAATGCTGTTTGCACTCCCACAGCTTGACTCACTTATGATCTAACTTGTGTGAAATAATCACAAATGAGGGGACCATACCCAGACTGCACAGTTAAAGACCACTATTAACTCATTTTATGGTATGTTTGCTGAAGCATATGATATTTATTTTCTTTTAAACCAGTATATATGGGTGTTAAATCTTGCCTGCAGTGTCACCCTCAGTGAGTTTATGTTTGCCATGCTGCAAGAGTAGAATGTACAATGCACTGTATTAATAAAATGTTACCAGTATAATGGGCTGTATTAATACAATGTTACTAGTACAATGGGTTGTATCATTATTGAACATCATTAATAGTAGTTGTCTCAGCATGGATCCATGAGGTATGCCAGCTGTAATACAATATGAGTCACAACAGCTCTGTTGACATACAATGGATTCAGAATGAATATGTAGGTTAACTCTGGAAACATTTTAGTCTTGTATCGTTATATCCAGTTTCTTTCAGACCTTTTATCAGTAGTGAATGATTACCAATATTAAACGCACTTAAATACTCCAGGCATATATAGCTGTCAGGTAATGTGCTTTGTCAAGAGATGCAATCCATGTGCTTAATTAATGCTATACCTATGTCATGCCCAGCATAGAAACCATGTAAAGTTTTGATAAGATATTTTGATCATTCCGGAATTGTGTAAATATTAATGCACTATCTCGTCCTGTTCTTCCACCAGCAGGCTTAGCATGCTTATAGGTTTCTAATTCTCAGATTGAGTGCTTATTACATTTTGGGACGTATATGATTTTTCTACACTTCTGTGTGCAGGAGACACACCATCTCTTAAACTCTTCTTTTTAAGCATTGATAGTGGAAAGGCAATTTGTTTAATGCACGGTTGGGTAGCTTATCTGCTGAGACTATTGCATGTTTATTTATCCTACAACATTTATGTCTGTTTGGGATATCTGTTGTAGGTTTATAGGTAAATCGTCTTCTCTCTACAACTTCTGTGCTAGCTGATGCAGTAGCAGGTATTAAAAGATTTTGACTACAAAGGTTCATAGGTAGGTATTAGGCTATTGGCCGTAAGGCATAAATAAGCCTAGCCAAAATGTTTATGCTTTTGCCTCCCTCCCACATGGTTTAGTTACCTGCAACTCTGTCAAGCAGGGCCACAGAAGTGATTCATGGGGTGAATTTCCTGTTTCCCATCCACTCATCAAGATTCCTCTTGAAGAGCGCTAATGAGGAGCTCTGCCTCACATTTATGGGGACTTTATTCCAGAGCAAGGGGAGTCTCTGGGACATGAATCTGTCCCTCCAACAAGTCCTGTTTATTGCTGATGTCAGGTTTATGTCCCTTGAGCGTGTAGCTCTGGTGGATTGGGTTTTCCCTTAGGTGGAGCATTTTTAGCAATTCGGGGTTTGACATAGCCTTGTATGTCAGGCAGAGATCACCTCTGAGTAACCGGTACGCGATCGAGTACAGTTTGAGTTTTTTAGCCTCATGGCATAGGGCATCTGTTTAAGGCCCGTTATCCTCTTTGTGAGGTACTTTTGATGCCTCTCCAGTTGTTGCAGATGTCTTGTAAGGTACATCCCGAACAGGGCATTATATTCGATAATGGGTCTAATGAGTGATGAGGGAGGGGGACAATAACTTCCCTATTCCTAGATGCAAACCCGTTTGTGATAAGGTGGGCCATGTAGAAGGATTTTCTAACCACTTTAGAGATGTGGTTGTCGAAGGACAGGTTACTATCCACCTGAGACCCTAGGTCTCTTATCACACTCTCTGTGTTAAGTGGGCTGCCACCTATGTTGTAATTCATAGGTACTTGTTTTTTCCCAAAAGGGATGACAATGCACTTTTTGGCATTTAGCTTGAGCCCATGATCTTGATACCCCTTATTTGTATCCGTGAGAACCTTTTGAAGGATGTCTATGTCAGTAAGAGTCTCAATTATGGCACACAGTTTGCAGTTGTCTGTGAACTTTGTTAGCCATAGTCCCTCCATGTTTGCCTGTACCTCAAAGACGTAGATACCGAACAGGAGGGGTCCCAAGACTGAGCCCTGTGGTACTCCACTAATCACAGATTTGGAGTCGGATCTAGCGTTTCTTATTCTCACTGAATGGGTTCTATCGGTGAGCCAGTTAGCAACCCATCTTGTAACATAGGGGTTTATATTTAGGTTAGTGAGTTGGTCTATAATTCCCAAGTGGGGAATGGTATCAAAGGCCTTTGCAAGATCAAGGTAGGTTGTGTGAACCACCTTTCCCTCATCTCTTGCTTTAGTGGCCATTTCAAAAAAGTTAACCAGATTTAGAAGACATGACCTTCCCTTTACAAACCCAGACTGGGCGGGGCCTAGTGTATGTATGTTCCCAATGCCATTGTTTATGAGTTCCATGATGATGCACTCCATGGCCTTGCAGACAAGGATCATCAGGCTGATGGGGCAGTAGTTCCCAAGGTCAGTGGTGGCACCACCTTTGTGGAGTAGGATAACTGTTGCCATGTGTCACTCTGTAGGCACATAGCCTGAGGTGAGGCTGTAGCTGAACATGGTATTAAGGTGAGGGATTAATTTGTTTTGGAGTTCATGTAATACAAAGCCTGGGATGCCTTCTGGTCCCATGGATGCTGTGTTTCTTGCCTTGGAGAGTGCTGTTTTCACTTGGGTGTCTGTGATTTTAGGGGCAGCACAATCTTCTGGTATGGATATTGGCCCTTTAGGGGG
Organism: Protopterus annectens; assembly: GCF_019279795.1. Taxonomy (NCBI): domain Eukaryota; kingdom Metazoa; phylum Chordata; order Ceratodontiformes; family Protopteridae; genus Protopterus; species Protopterus annectens. Next base: position 262,800,707 of record NC_056741.1, on the reverse strand, counting down.
TGAGGGTGGGGTGAAGTTTGCACTGAACCTGTCTCCCAATATATTGGCGATATCAGTTGGTTCCGTGAATTTTGAACTATTGTGCTGTAGTTCAGAGCCGATCTGAGAGTTGCTATTTAGGTTTTTGACATAGTTAAAAAATGCTTTGTGGTTGTCTTTGGTGTTTGTAGTGATTTTTCTTTCAAAGCTCACCTTAGAGGTTTTTATGAGGGTTCTTAGCTTTTTGCTAAGGTTGGTCAAGGAACCCCTCCATTCCTAGGTTTTTACTCTTTTTTGTAATAATTTATTCCTTCTATTATAGCGCCTATTTATGGCCGGCGTCCACCAGACTGGTTTCCTCTTTTTGGAGGAGTGGGTCTTGGTCTTGTTTGGGATAGCACGGTCCATGCACTCATGTAGGTGCTTGTAGAGTGTTTTTGTGTAGGATAAAGCAGATTCAATCATATTGACACTCTGCGTGGGAGTAATGAAGTTTGCCACCTCTGTCTTGAGTAGTATAAAGTTTGCTTTGGAGAAGTTTTCACTGTGGTTTCCTTGGGGGGGGGGTGGTATGTGGATATCTAGGGTGATGAGTTTATGGTCTGATCTGACCAATGAGGAATTTACCACTGGTGTGGAGCATTTGTCCCCCATGTTGGTGATGACCAGGTCCAGTATATTTTTACCTCTTGTGGGGGTGTTTATAAGCTGGTCCAGGGCATTTGAGTTTATGTATTCCAGGAAGCACTGAGCAAAGGTACTAGTACTTCTGTAGTTTTCCCAGTTGATGTCTGGGTAATTGGGTGTAATTTGGGTGTTTGGTTGGACCCTCATGTTTTTCAGTACCTCGAGGAATGAGGAGTGAGTGTCTTGGGGCAGGGATGGTGATATGTAGCAAGCTACAATCTGGATTGCTGTTTTGCCCATTGTCAGTTGCACTTGGATGATCTCCAAGGCATCATACTTTGCAACCAATCTGGAGGTGTGGTTACCCTTGATGAATATGGATATGCCTCCTCCCTTTGCATTTCAGTCTGGGTTTTACGGCCGAAATGTGTAGTATGAGTTGTAGCCTGGACTCGCTGCTCTCTCGAGCCTTGAACCAGGTCTCCATTACTGCACAAATATCAATGTTTTCCATATTGAAGAGTGCCTCAAGAGAGTACAATTTGAGGTTTAAACTCCTAGCATTGAGCAGCATGACCCTCATTTTTTTGTCGCTAGTACTTGGTACGGTGGTGGATTTGCATTTTGAGCCTTGCCTAAAAAAGGCACTATGGGGGTGGCAAGAGCTTTTGCCAGTATCCTGAATCCCAGGGGTGACAAGTGCAAGCCAGCTCTGGTGAAGCATCTTGGCTTGTCGGGCATCTTATCCCAGGCAGATACTGGATCCCCTTTGAATGACACCAAAAACTTAGTCAATTGTTGAAATTTATCACTTTTTCCTTCTATTGAGGTATCATTCTTGGTGAGGGTAAGATGCTACTCAGGGCTAGGGTCATACCTGCCTTGATTACATAATCAAAGAGCTCTTCTATGTCCCTTTTTATGTAGTCCAGGGACGTACGTCTCAGGTCCTTCACATCAACATGGACAATGACAGAGTCGTATTTGCACTTGTTGTGGAGAGACCTGAGTGCGTGGGTAATGTGGCAGATTCTGACACCCGACAAGCAACTGGCAGTGACCTTCTCTTTGTTCAGCCTGGTGAGAGAGACATCAGTGTGCCTGACTATGGAGTCACCTATTACAAGTGTGTTAGGTATGGTGTTTTGCCTTAAGAGCTGTGGTTGTGCAGCACACTGGTTTTGGTGGTTATGTGATGATTGCGGTGTGTTTGTGGGTGTAGGTTGCTTTGGAGGCCTCTGTTGTTTCCGCAGATTTTTATTTAGAGCCTCCAAATATGTCTTTGTGTATCTATGTGTGGGATTTGCAGTTGCATGTTTGGTGGGTCTATGTGTAGTAAGTGGTGTGTTGCAGGTTGGTACCTTCTCTTCTTGACTGTCAATTCCAGTTGTGACTGGAGAGAGCTTTGCCAAGTTTGGCTATGTAAGTACATCTCTCGCAGATTTTGGTGTTGTGTGGTAGGAGGAGAGGGTTTTCTGTGTACATGAGGCAGTTGTGACATTGCTCAGGATGCCCGAATTCATCAGGTGAACTGGAGAATACACTGGGAGCTGGCTCTTGGACATGTCTGAATGGGTTGAGGAACCTATTCTTATTTGCCTGGTGGGAAGAGTCATTTGACTGTTCCTTACAAACAACTGTTGGGGATTGAGTACTATAGTTTGTTAGTGCTTCTGTCTATTTTTGGGGAAAGTGCTAGTCCGAAAGTGCTGATTTGAGTGCTAAATCTGGAAGAACTGGCTAGTACTAAGGGAAAAACTGAAGAGCAGACTCAGTGGAGCCGGGGATACTTTAACCCTAGCTAACCACCACTGTGTTTTGCTCAGAACAGCACAAATGCGCTTTTTATATCAGAAAGATTAAAGAGATAGAAATTAGCCCAAAATGGCCAATAAAACTACAGTTTCTGGGCAGAAACCAATCCTCCAAGGACAGGTAGGCTGCTCAGAGCTCACCACTCTCAATGGTGAACAAAGAAACTTCCTTTTTGCCCAAGTAAGGTATGGCTAACACAGAAACTTAAACACAGTCCAGGTATCAGCAGGTATCTGAACTGGACTTTTCTAGCTTAATTTGTTTGTGTCTTTCGGCTTTTCCCGGATAGGGGTCGCCACAGCGGAACTCCGGTCCGCTAATGATTGGCAGTTGATTTTTACGTACCAGCTTGCCAGGCCTGACGCACAACCTTCAATGAAGGTACGCCCATTCACGCATGTCTCCACTCAGAAGATGCTCTAGCGGAGAATCGAACCAGACAGCGTCTTACTGTGAGGCAACAATGCTACCGCAGCACCACCACCTAACTTAGTAAGGTGGGAAAATAGCAAGATTTTTTTTTTTTTTCAGAAAAACAGTAGAAACAAACGAAAAAACACCTTTACAGTGCAGTAATGGCTGTAGCACGTGAGTGAGAAGCCAGTAACAATTAAAAAATGCAATTTACAACAAAAATTACATTTTTAAGGTGCAGGCACAAATAAATGCAATTTCAGTACAAAATGAGCGTTTTAAGAAGCAATAAACACCAGAAAATGAGCGTTTAGGTGTAACTAGCAGTAAGCAGCAAGAAAACAAGAAAAAAAGTACTTAAACACTCCAAAGTCTCTCCTTTTGTCTCTTTGATGCTGAAGGTCTCTGCAGGACACCTGGGCAGGATCTGCTGAGCTGATACAAATGCAAAAACTGTGCAAATGCCCTTTTTATATCAGAAAGATTAAAGAGATAAAAATTAGCCAAAATGGCCAATAAAACTACAGTTTCTGGGCAGAAACCACTCCTCCAAGGACAGGTAGGCTGTTCAGAGCTCCGCACTCTCACTGGTGAACAAAGAAACTTCCTTTTTGCCTAAGTAAGGTATGGCTAACACAGAAGCTTAAACACAGTCCAGGTATCAGCAGGTATCTGAAGCTGGACTTTTCTAGCTTAGTAAGATGGGAAAGTAGCAAGATTTTTTAGTTTTTTTTTTCAGAAAAACAGTAGAAACAAACAAAAAAAACACTTTTACAGTGCAGTAATGGCTGTCGCACATGAGTGAGAAACCAGTAAGAATTAAAAAATACAATTTACAACAACAATGACGTTTTTAAAGTGAAGGCACAAATAAATGCAATTTCAGTACAAAATGATTATTTTAAGAAGCAATAAATGCCATAAAATGAGTGTTAATTGGAAATAGCAATAAGCAGCAAGAAAACCAGAAAAAGGTACTTAAACACTCCAAAGTCTCTCCTTTTGTCTCTCTGGCATTGTAGGTCTCTGCAGGACACCTGGGCAGGATCTGCTGAGCTGATAAAAACGCAAAAACTGTGCAAATGCAGTTTTTATATCAGAAAGATTAAAGAGATAGAAATTAGCCGAAAATGGCCAATAAAACTACAGTTTCTGGGCAGAAACCACTCCTCCAAGGACAGATAGGCTGTTTAGAGATCCCCACTCTCACTGGTGAACAAAGAAACTTCCTTTTTGCCCAAGTAAGGTATGGCTAACACATAAGCTTAAACACAGCCCAGGTATCAGCAGGTATCTGAAGCTGGACTTTTCTAGCTTAGTAAGGTGGGAAAATAGCAAGATTTTTTGTTTTGTTATTTTCACTGAGTGGAAGGTATAATCAAAAGCTATTGTCCTTTTCTAGACTTGTTCTCAGAGAGAATGAATAATCACTTTTATATGTTGAACATTGAAAATGTCTTTCCAGAATGTTGCTGCAACAAAATGTTAACTTTGCTGTAAGGCATGTACAGTAATTTGTATATGCTGTAGAACTGAATAGTAGTTTTGACTATTCTAATCTATTGTCATTCATATTTCATATGTCAGTAGAAGTTTCATGACTGCTCATCTGCCAGTATTTTAGGTTTTTCTGGTAGCATATCAAATGGCGTTTAACTTCCTAAACCTGGCAATGTTTTAACTTTAAAGCAAATGTATATTGAAGGAGCATATGTGCTGCCCATCCACAGAAGTACAGTTTTTAAAAAGTTCTGTAGCAACAATCACTGTTGCACACACACATATACACAAACACAAGCACACAAAACAAATTATAAAGCCAAAGGAATTGTTGGTAGGTTAGCAACAATTCCTATGGCTTCATAATTCTTTTATTTTGAGCATCTGTGTGTGTGTGTGTGTGTGTGTGTGTGTGTGTGTGTGTGTGTGTGTGTGTGTGTGTGTGTGTGTGTAGTAGTGACTGTGACTACAGAAGTTTTAACAAATATACTTCTATGGGTATTCAACATATATGCTCCTCTCATGCACATTTGCATCAGGCTAAAACTTTGTCATGGATACATTCCAGGTTCAGAAAGTTAAAGTGCTAAATGAGATGCTATTAGAATAACCAACAAAATACTGTGATATGAAAAACTGAAGCTTAAAGTGTTCATTTTAGACAGATAGCACTTCAGCAAATAGATTCCTTTTAGAATCTACTCCACCTTCAGCAACATTAATAAGCAACAGGAACTATGGATTTGCCCTTTCCAACAATTTCTGTAACCAACCTTGTTGAAATGGTCATTCTGAGACAATGTAACAATCGGCGAATGTTTACTGATAATCACCAACTAAAACAAATTGACACAGTGTGCAAGAGATGTAGTTTTAATATTAATGGAGACAAAGCTCTCAAACATAACCACTACAAATAACAAACAGGTTGTCAGTACCATATAACAACACACTAAACCAATCACACACACAGCTCAGATCAAACACATAGATCTGTATATGCTGACACTAGTTAAAAGTAACCTACATAAACCATAAAGGCCTCCTAAATGTAACCAAAGAAACAAGTACCCTCAACATAGGCAGTATCCACCATGATGCATACATCCAAGAGTCGCATTGTCTCATGTCAAAAGCCCATAAGACAAACCACCACACAATCCCATAGTTATAAGTGACTCCATAGTGAAAAATGCAAATGTGGCACTACTGAGCTGTGCAAGGAGAGGGTCATGGTCAATTATTAAGTACCAAGATCTGTCACATCACACAAGCACTCAAGTGCTTGCACCACAACTGTACATATGACACAGTCATTGTGCATGTGGGTATAAATTACTTGAGGTGTACTTCTCTGGTCTATATGAAGACAGACATTATGGACTTCTCAGAATATATGTCTGAGACAGGTGTGAACATAGCCTTGAGCAGTATTTTAACTTAACCAAGACAGATGCCAAAATAAGAACAAAAGATTATTGATTTCAACAACTGGTTTAGCTTCTGGAGTCATTAAAAGGGGATACAATATATATCAGCCTTGGAAGAGACTGTCCTAACCACTTGGTCATGTATAGCCTGCAGTACTATCCCCCAAGGATTTTGTATATTGGCTAAAACCATGTCCATCCCCATACTTACTTTTTAAGGCACTGTCTTCTAAAGCCTCCAAATAGCAAAACATAATCTGGACAGCATTAAGATATTGCTGGTCAATTCAAGGAGCCTTAGCAAAAAGGTCCATACCCTACAAGCACTACTTACTATGGAAAACATTAATGTATTCATCATCATAGAGACCAGGCTGAAGACCAGTGAAAATGTTTTATCAGTGCAAGGTTTTGATCCTATTACATGTTGAGGTCTACCACATTAGACAAAAGCACTAAAGGTGTTGTATCTGAACTTTTACCCCCAGACTCATTAGACTAGATAATTATATGGAACTCATGCACTTCCAGCAAAACCCTTTATCACATCATAGCTAACTACAGAGATCCCTCAATGTCCTCCTCAGGCCATACCTACTACCTAACCAGTACAGATTCTCTATGTATTAAGCCAAACAACATTCTTATTGGAGATTTCAACTATCCCTCCATAAAATGGGAGATCTATGTGTCCTCAAACATGTATCTCCAGAGATTTCTGAAATTTAGCAGTAGAAACTCTATGGACCAATCATACCTCTCAACATCATAGCATGAGAAATCTGGACAAAACCAAAAATAATGGGGGTCAAAGGCCCAAAAATAAGGACAAATATTAAATATTTATCTTACAGAGTTAGATAGTTGCTAGAATAAAGGTTTTGTTTTACCATGCATTTTCTGAAGAATATAAAGTCTGAAACATAAATATCTATCATTATTTACTAATTCTATCCTCACTGATTTGCCAGAAAACCACAATTGCTATGACAAATAGACTAAACGTATGAGGCAAAATCTGGATAGTTGAGAGGTATGGGACCAGTTGGTCTGTACCTCTACCAGGGGCAATAAACTCCTGGACTTGGTATTTATCAATATGGGTTAGCTTTACCCTCCACCAATCATAACCTCCTCCATGGTCAAATTGGTCCACAAGTCAGTCATGTTCACCTTAATACTGTAGCCTGAAGCATTCACCAATACCTCAGTATTCAGAGATTATGCAAAAGCTAATTTAATAAAACTGAGCGATGACTTGATGAAATTTAGAAGCCCCATTTGTCTTGATGATCCCATTGCTTACACAGAATACTTTATTGCCACATTTTATGTGCATGTAAATAGTTGCATAGATGCATCTGTCCCCCTCAGAAACAAATATAATGCCAAATTCAAAAATAACCCCATATTGTGGAATCCAAATGCAAACAGACTTTTTACTAAAAAAAAAAGATCCATAGCATGAAAAACTTACAAGAAATCAAAAATGGTCTTGCTAAACTAAAGATTTCCTGATCCTGGTCTAATCAACCAAAGCCAGATATGTGGTAAAAATAGCCACCCAGGAAAAAATATATACAAAGCCTTCTTTAACTATGTTAGAAATCTCAAAAGCAATGCCCAGTACTGCACAAAGATAACAGCAAATGATATAATTTACTCAGACCCAGAGGCCATAGCAAATCTACTAGCAGACAAATTCAGCTCTAACTTCACTCCTGTGTTCTCACAACAAATACCTGCACCTTAACCCCTTCAAGTCTCCCAAGAACAAATTTTCGAGAAACTGTCTACGGCCAAGAACACTACAACTAAGGGGCTGGATAACATATCAGGCTTCCTACTGGTTAGCCTGAAACATGGCTTATCAGACCACCTCCCCCAGAGGCTATTCAATATTAGCCTCAAAACAGGCCTTGCACCATATGACTAGAGGACAACAACAGTCATTCTCTTTCACAGAGGTGAGCATCCACTACTATTATCAAATTCTGATTATATTCTCCTGCATCTGCTGCCCCCCACAAACCCACATTGATCAAAATGAACTATTTCTGGAATCACTTTACCTACCGCGTTTACTAAAATTGCCGTGTGTATAAGCCTCAGCAGACCCTATTCTGTCAGATCTATTATACACTCGCAAGTCCAGTAGTATCATGAACACCCACTCAAGGGATCTCAATCACTTTTGCAAATAAGCAGAACATTTTGGATGGACAGGTATGTATCACAGAAATACACTTCTAAGAAACCATCGTTCACACCACATAAAGCAGAGTACTTCTCTTACTCTGTTTAGACATAATTTGGATGAATGGATTGGTAACCACAAATTCACCCCTGGTTTAGCACCATTGGCCTTCATGGATAGAGGAAACAATTAATTGCCCCAAAAAATACATGTTTGGTTGGCATGTAGATATTAATATTGCAAAATATAAGGGCTAACAATTTCTGTGTGAATTCAAGGCTTTGCTTCTTAAGATCCTCACAGATCAATAGCTCAGTAAGTACCTATGAAGTATGAGGAAAGGAAAGGACAATGATCTTTCTAAATACATGCAGGAATTAGAGTATTTGCATGTTTAAATTTAGCAATTTAACTCTTGGTTAAAACAATAGAAAGAATTTCTTCATCTAGACTTTTCGGCACCATTGTCCACTTCAAAAGGTCACCACATACTTTACTTTGGTCAGTAGAGTGCACTTTTGTCACATTTATTTCCAGTTCCACATGTAACAGTATTTCTTTACACTTAAAACAAGCCTGTAGCTTACATTCATATTTACAAATAGAACTATCTGCACATTTCTATCTGGCTAGGCTGGCAGCCTTCACCCTTCTCTACCAGTCTTCACATTTCTCTCCCCCCCCGGAGATCTCAAGCTAGTTTTTCAAGTGACCCTTGAGAAACACCGCTTGAGAGGATTAGGTCTATCTGAGTGTACCTACCCCATTCCTGAGAGCCCATCTGCATTGGCATTACTACTCCCACTGCAGTGCTGCACTGACATATCATATGCTTGCAACACTAGGCTCTATCTTAGCAACTTGGCATTTTGTTGGCTGGCTCTGTGTAACCATGTTGGGGGGGGGGTGTGATCTGTCATAACAGTGAATTTCCTTCCATACAGATAAGGCTGAAGCTGCTACACTGCCCACACAATGGCTAGACATTCCTTTTCTACAGCTGCATAGCATTCCTCCCTGGGTTGAAGCCTATGACTGAGATAAACCACTGGGTGCTTTTCTCCCTCTGAAGAAATCTGGCTAAGTACAGCTCCCACCCCATGGTTTGAAGCATCCATCTGCACAACATATTCATTGCTGTAATCTGAACTGGCTAACACAGGGGGTCCTCCCAAAGCTTCTTTAAGCTTCTGGAATGCCTGCTCACATGCTGGGGTCCACACTACCTTATCTGGCCTGTTCTTCATTGTCAGGTCTGTGAGGGGAGCAGCTATGGTACTATTACTGGAGACGAACTGTCTGTAGTACCCTGCTGTCACTAAAAATACCCTCACCTGCTTTTTATTAACAGGTCCAGGCCATGCCTGAATGGCTTCCATGTTGGCAGATTCTGGCCTTATCTTACCACTTCCCACTTTATGTCTTAGGTAGGAGACCTCTGCCATACCCATCTGACATTTGCTTGGCTTAATGGTCAACCCTGCCCTCTGTAGTCTGCCCAGCACCTCCCTCACATGCTGAAGGTGCTCTGGCCAGGAATGGCTGTAGATGGCAATATCATCCAGGTAAGCAAGGGAAAACCCTCCTGTTCTTACTAGGATATTATCTACCAGCCTCTGGAAAGTCGCTGGGGCATTCTTCATCCCAAGGAGCATCTGTGTGAACTCATACAAGCCAAAAGGAGTCACAAAGGCTGACTTCTCTTTAGCACTGGGTTCAAGGGTACCTGCCAGTAACCCTTGGTAAGATCAATGGTTGTAAGATACTTAGCCCCACCCAGCTGCCCTAGGGCCTCATCTGTCCTAGGCATGAGGTAAGCATCCGACTCGGTGTGACAATTTAATTTCCTGTAGTCCACACAGAACCTGGTGCTGCCATCCTTCTTTGACACCAGCACCACTGGGGAGGCCCAGGGACTGTTGAACTCTTGAATCACCCCTAGTTCCAACATCTCCTGTACCTCTTCCCTCAGAGTCTGTCTGACTCTCTCAGGCACCCTATAAGGGGCCTGCCTAATAGGCCTTTGGGATCCTGTATCCACCTGGTGCTGCACCAGGTGGGTGCACCCTGGTTTCCCAGTGAACATGTCCCCAAATTCCTGCAATACTGCTCGGATTTCTCAAACCTGGGTAGGAGATAGCTGTTGTGTCATTGCTACCCCGTCCAGCAAGGTATCAGCCCGAGCCTCACTGAGGAGATCAGTCCCCATATCTCCCTCAGATGCCTCCTGAAATCCATTGCAAATGCTCAGCACAAGGGCCTCCCTATCATGGTAAGGTTTCATCATGTTAACATGGTACAGTTTGTGACCCTGCCATCTACCTAGCAGTTCCACCATGTAGTTAACATCACTTACCTTTCTTACCACCTTGTAGGGACCCTCCCAAGCTGCTTGCAGCTTGTTGTGTGTTACAGAAATGAGAACTATTACCTGCTGCCCCACAACACACTCTCTAGCACGAGCATTCCTGTCATACAACACCTTTTTTCTGTTGGGCTTTTGCCAGGTTCTCCTGGGCCCATGAGTTCCCTGAGCCTTGTCCTGAGGTTTAGGACGTATGCCACAACAGACTCCTTGTGAGACTCACACTCACCTTCCCACTCATCTCAAATTAAATCTAGAGGTCCCCTCACCATATACCCATACAGCAACTGAAAGGGTGAAAAACCTGTGGATTCCTGGGGAACTTCTCTGTAAGCAAACAACAGATGGGATAAATATTTGTCCCACTCCCTCTTAAACTGATCTGCAAATGCCTGTAGCATGGACTTGATTGTAGAGTTTAACCTCTTAACAAGACCATTAGTCTAGGGATGGTAAGGGGTGGTCTTTATGTGCTTCACCCCACAGGACTTCCACAGACAAGCCAGTAGGTCTGACATGAAATTGGCAGCTCTGTCAGTCAGTATTTCTTTTGGGAAACCTACCCTGCTGAAAATCTCTAACAAAGCATTTGTCACCTTCTCTGCCTCAATGGAGGACAAAGCCACTGCCTCAGGGTATCATGTATCATAATCCACTACCACTAGCATATACCTTTTCCCTGTGGAACTTGGGGTACTCAGAGGACCCACAATAGCCATAGCTACCCTCTGAAATGGCTCCTAAATCACAGGCAAAGGCATCAAAGGAACTCTCACCTTGTCTCCTGCCTTGCCTACCTTTAAGCACTGCTCACAGGTCCTGCAGTACCCTGTTACATCTCTGGAAATTCAAGGCCAATAGAAGTTCTGCATAATATGACTCTTTGCATGTTTTATGCTCATATGACCTGCAAAGGGAATATCATGGGCTATGGCTAGAAGCGCCAGATGTTAGGCTCTAGGCACTACCAACTGCTGTACTCTCTCCCCTTCTAGCCCTCCCTCAGGGGTCCCCTCTCTGTATAGTAATCTTTTGCCCCAGTATACAGATTCCCCCTTTCCTTGAGAATTAGGTGCCTCCCTAGCTACCTGCCTCAGGCCTTGCAATGTAGGGTCTGAGAGCTGAGCCTGTCTCAACTCTCTCCTTGTAACCCTTCCCAGCTCCCCTTCTACAGGAAGTCTGGCATCCTCTGACAGTGGTGCCTCACTGTCAGCCTGGGTACTACTACTCACCTCTACCTTTGCAGTCACTCTGTCCAGGGGAACATCAGTACCCACAAGCAGTTGTGGCTCATGTTCAGTTTCACTGCTACAGAGTAGATCCCTCCCTGAAGTAACCACCTCACCAGTCCTGGCTGCACGTATGCAGTCTGTCTGAGTCTCCCCCAGGCTACCAGACCTACATGCTTGTCTCATAGCCTGACCATGTGTCACTGCATAAGCAAATGGTACTGCCTCATCCAAATCCTTCCCTCTCAGGACATCTGCAGGATGGTAGTTTAGTACCCCTGTTGTCTCAAGACAACCTACTATTGGCATTTTGTCTTTCTCATTTACTGGCTCCCTCACCTTTTGTTCCCCATCTTGCCTCCATGGACATCTGTATGCCACATGGCCCCACTGGTGGCATTCAAAACATTTCACCCAAGCTTCAGGACGTGTAACTGGATTAGGGGCTTCCCCTGCTACTGGCAGATTCTGTTGGAGCAGTCTGTGCTGCCCACCATGGGTTCCTTTAGACTCATAAGCAGTACTGGGGGGTCCCCCTCCTGGGCAGGACTGCCCTGCTTGCCAGGTATAGGTCTCTCTTCTTCCCCCCAACTCATCTGAATTAGCAGATTGTCTATCAGCTAACCAGATCCTCAGGTCCTCAGGCAAAATGCTAAGGGCTTGTTCCCTCACCAAAAGGCCTGCCACCCTTCAAAAGTGGTGACCTGACATCCACTCACCCACCTATGGAAATAAGTGCTCAATTCAGCAACATATTCACACACACTTTCATCTGCCTTGCGTCTATACTCAAAAACATTTTCCTATATGCTTCAGGTGTTAGCTTAAACAGTTCTAAAAGACATTTCTTAACAGCAGTGTAATCAAAACATGCAACATCAGACATTTTAGACAGAACAGTTATAGCTTTACCATGGAGTAAGGGGGGGTCAGGAACCATACCCAGAGCCCTTGGTCAACTTCATATTGTTTACATACCCTCTCAAACATATGAATGAAACCATCAAAATTATCCCCCTCTTTAAACTGTGGAAGAAATTCACTGACCTTTTGTGCTTCTGGGGTCTAGTTACTCCCTTCCCCATTACCTCCATGACTCTGGTGAAGAGTCAGCATCACCTTCTCATGCTGCCTCTACCTTTCCTTTTCCTCAGCCTGCGGACTTAACAGTTTCTCGTTCTCCTCAGCCTGCAAACATCGCAGTCTCTCATTTGCTTTTAATTCCACACACCTGGCCTCCAATTCAAGTCTCTTTAGCTCCAGCTGGATTTTTAAGTCCACTGCAGAAAGGTTGAGGTGTCCATTCTCTGAGGGAATTATATCTCCACTGCCAGTCTGATTGTCCTCCTAGTTGCTGTTTTCTGATGCAGCTGTAACCAAGGCTGCAATCAGGTTTGCCTTAGTCAGGTTTCCATGCACCAGTCCCCTAGCCTGGCACATCTCTGCCAGCTGGCTCCTTGTCAGCTTTCCATACTCCTCTGCTGACATGCTGCCCACTCACCCTGACTAACTAAGCTTACAAAAGAAATAAAACAATTGTGATCTGAACTCTGAGTATTTACTGTATGGCTGTTTTAGAGTACAAAAACACCTTCAACAATTCACTGTACACAAGCTACAGGATTCACTCTACCCACACCACTACATGTCAATTAGTATTTACCAACTAATTAATATGCAATGTGGATATCCCACCACTGCCAAACAATTAATATGTGAGGATATCCCAACCACTGCCACCAATTAATATGTGATGCCCATGCCCTGGCCCAGCAATCAAGGACCCTCAATCCTCACCACTAACACCAGAGAGGGCATCTCATATATGAGGAAAGGATAACAAATACACACAGTATAGTGAAATTTCCCTTAAGAGCACACAGAGATTACAGTCAGTCTAGGGCTGGTCACTCCCTTGCTCTCCAGGTCCCCCAATAAGACTCCCCACTGGCTCAGCTATAGGGTCCAGATCTCAGCCAGCTGGGTAAGCTAAAATCTCCAGCATTCTCTCTGTCCAACCAGTGCTTTGTGTCCCTGCCCAAGTAGCTGACACACACACACTTTGAGATGAGGTTATACAACCACAAAGACATTTCTGGGGAAGGCTGGCACAGGTTCTCCAGCTGTGTCCCTTTTACCCAGACTATACATTAGTATCGGCTGCCACTACCCAGCTAATATTTATCAGCTACCCAAAGGCCCTTAAAAGGGTGTCCAATTATTACTGTGCAATATTATTATCCAATTGGTAGTATGGGGTAATCAGTCAAGGCTTGTTTAGAGTGACTTGGACAGTAAACTCTGTAAATATGCAATGTATTCTAGAGCTTAACTTATCTCTACACAAAACCAGCCACAGTTAAAAGGTTTTAAAATATTTAATAATAATTAAAACCACAAGACCATACTTTCTACTACACAGTCAGTGCTAGTCAAGAGTTCAGAGATCACACATAAATACTTAAAATAAATCAGTAGTACAGTTCTGACATCACAGAAAAACACTTAGTCTAATATTTAAAGTTTCTAGCTAATCTAAAAGAAAACACAAGTCTAAGATAACTTACATGTGACAACAGGCAAAGTGCACATGAGTTGGATGATCAAGACAAAAATGCTTAATGCCTTCTGATTCTTTCTGTTTAAATTGCTATTGCAGTTCTGATAAACATTACATCATCTTTTTTACACTTTACTGGTGTTCCCAAGCTGCACATTAACTACATTTACGTTCTTAACATCTCCCTTTGGTTATCTTGCAGCTGGTCGGGCACAGAGCAATAAAAATACATTTGCATGTTTAACTCTAGCAATTTAACTCTTGGTTAAAACAATAGAAATAATTTCTTCATCTAGGCTTTTCGGCACCACTGTCCACTTCAAAGGGTCACCACATGCTTTACTTTGGTCAGTAGAGTGCACTTTCACATTTATTTCCAATTCCACATGTAACAGTATTTCTTTACATTTAAGATAACAAGCCTGTAGTTTACATTCATATTTACAAATGTTAGAATTATCTGCACAATTCTATCTGGCTAGGGTGGCAGCCTTCACCCTTCTCTACCAGTCTTCACAGAAGCATACCCGCCAAAAATATTGACATACTGTGCAGTATTAAATCAGGCCTGAAAATAGGAATGTTCCTCCAAAATAGGGACACTTTAGAGTTCATAACATCTACAAAGCATAGAACATGTTTTCCTGGATTTAATGTTTGTATGTATAACATGCCGCTCAACTTGTTACTTTAAGAAATCTGGACAAAGCCAAAAATAATGGTGGCAAAGACCAAAATCAGGGACAGATTTTAAATATTACTCTAACAAACTTTGAAAGTTAATAGAAATAGAGGTTTTGCATTAGCACACATTTTCTGAAGGATATGAAGCCTGAAACTCAAATGCTTGTCATTACTTAGTGACTTCAATCTTTAATGATTTGCCAGAAAATCAAAATTTTATGAGGAACAAACCAAAAATATGAGGTAAAAATCTGGATATTCTGCTAAAATCTGGATAGTTGAGAGGTATGATGTATAATGTTCAACAATTTGGTTTTACATATATAACAGCAGTATGTCAATGAGAAATATACTTTAATACTAAGAATGAGAACTATGTTCTCTATTGTCCCTGTAGCCAAAATATATTGATCAGACTAATACAAAATATGAAACCAGGCTCCATGAACACCTAGGTGTCATTAGAAATAGAAGAATGGAAAATCCAGTGGCTAAACACACACCTGAGCCTTATAAGGCACTTTGGTATAACACATTTTGGAATTAAGCAGGGATGGATATAATTTAAAACAGTAGTTACTACACGAAGAAACATTGTTCATTGAAAAATTTGGTACCCTTGTTTCTCAAGGCTTAAATCAGGAGTTCAGTTGGAAAAGTGTTCAATGTTGTTTTATTTGCATTTCTAAGTGAACATTGTTAGTGAATCCAATCATCTTATTGATACTTTTACTGAAGTATATAAGTTTTAGCATTATATAAGTTCTTGAAATATAGAGTTTTGTAATACATTCTGAAGACATAAGTTGTAGCCCTGAGTGAGATGTTACTTCATTGAAGTTTTGTTAAGGACTGGCTTTGTGCCATGGATTATATTTAGTAAACTCTTCACCAGCTTTTTACACCATTTACGGTCAACAGCTAAAAGCTGACAAAATGGTAAAATACCTTGGAAAACTTGTACATATAATGACCTGTGCTTTGATAACCATATAGCCGTTACTGTATGCAAAGCATATGGAATTGCCCACCCGATCCCTCATGAGGTTGAGAGACATACCACAGAAGCAACTCTTACTTTAAAAGCGTTCTTATCTGACCAGTTACAAAATCATGTTTCCTGTTGTTTAACCTACTCCTGTGCCATCTAGTGCAGCTAGACAAGGTACAAATATCCTGCATAGAGTATCAAAGAGCCTTACAGCTTGTGTTATACTGAAAGACTACAGCAGCTCTCTTTTTCTCTGTACCTTATCACATTCTTGGAGGAGACATGTGTCTGACATACATGGCATTAAAGTATTCCTTGTTGTTTGAAACATTTGCTTGGAATTCACCTTGGTGATATGATCACAGGGGGACACCCTGCTTCAGGAAAATTAATATTAACTATACTGTTAAACATGAAAACATACCTCAAAGAATTACAGTACCTGCGGAGTAAATCTCCACCTGTCATTAAAATTCAACCTATCAATCCATACCTTGTAGAAGGACATGGATGACTACATGAGCACCCACAAATTCCAATGTAGGATCAAGGGTAGCAAGCTGCCTTGTGTTTATTCAAAAAACTATGCATCTGTGAATATAAGAAAAAGTTAAGTTAAAACCTGAAATGATGAAATTTCACTAAGTTGATGCCAGGCTCTTGAATGAAGGTATACTTATGATCCTTGACTCATATTTGCTGTCCCCACAGCCCTAGGCTATAAATACACTGCCTCCAAGGTTAGACAAACTAGAGGAAACTACCTTTACAGTCCCCCAGATTCACTAACCTTCTGTGCAGGACTAGCTTAGTCCTGCATAGAAGCGCCCATTTAGGAGCAGGACGGCAGCATGCCATGCATAATAATAAAGGCACGCTGGCCAAGCTCATAGGCTTACATGGAGTGAGTGCAAGGGGCATGTCTGAGAGCAAAGCTCTCAGAATATACATGCCCCTCCAATGAAGGACTGCAGAAAGGTAGTAAACAATGAGCAAGACCGCCCATAGATGTACGCATACCCCCAGCAACATCCCCCCACATGTATAAGAGCAATAGTGAATAAACAAAATAAAAAATATATGTATTGTTAATGAAACGGACGAGGTTTAACCATAGGGGGTGGATATGCCCATCACTTAGCTATGGTTAATGTAGCTTAAATAGCAAAAGGAGGATAAAAAGCAAGATATGTGCAAATGAAGCAGTACAGCAATACTGTAGTGGGCAGAGCATTCGCCTCATGAGCAGTCATTCCCAGTTCAAGTCCCACTGGAGTACATTCCATTTCCATGTCAAATCACTGTTATGATCAATATATTTAGTTGTATAACCTAATAAATAACATATATTTGTGAACTGGAGGAGTAAGCTGTGTAATGAATGATAACCCCATACACTTGCCAAATTCACCATCTCCCCAAGAACCAGTGGACTATTACTGTCTAAAATATAGCAGTAGTAAGGATAAATAAGCACTAGTAAGCAGGTGCAAGTCTGTTTGCACGACGGTAAGCAGTGCTTACATAGAGTAAGCAATAGTGAGGCTAACCATGTGTAAGCAGATGTCACCGCAAGTTAGCAGTGCTTTCCGTTGCGCAAACCTGCTGACATCTGCATAAAAGTGCTTCAATCACTCTGTATCCAATGGGCCTTGTTCTGACCAGCAACAAATTAAACAGCCTCTGCAAGTCTTGAACCCAGGAGCCTGCACACCATAGCCAATGTTAAGCCACCTCAGATATACATAACCCTGATGTTTCCACAAACATAGCATCCAGCAATACCATTCAACATTACAGGACATGTAGCTATATATGTAGATGTATGTGTGTATATATATATATCTATAACTAAATAGATATATACCTCTCCCTCTCTGTATTACATATGTAACAGGTGAAACATACAAACAAACACACAAAAAAGTAAACAAACCACCGCTTCCCAAACTACAGGCAGGATACTACCAATGGGAGAAACATTGTTGACCCGCTAGGTCTAATCTAGAAACAAAGACAAGAACATCCCTTGCGGGACAACCCAAAAATTCATGGGTAGTTGGGTTCCATCCATTACACAGATGTGCATGGCAGGGCACATATGTTCTTGGACTACAAGGTTGGGAAAGCCTGATGATCCATGGGTCGAGACAACGTACGTGATGGGTCCCGAGAAGTACAGAATGGGCAGTGTGTAGTGGTGTGGTCAGACCTGACTTGCACCCAGAGAAAGGATGATAGCTGCGAAGGAGGAGCGGGGGGTGGGACGATGGGTATGAAATTATGGGTCAAGGCATGCCGGTGTTGGATGGAGGGGTTCTAATCGGAATGCCTTGTGGATGTAAGCAATAGTGTGTATTGGGCAGAGCATTCACCTAACGAGCAGGCATTCCCAGTTCGAATCCCACTGCAGCAAAGTCTATTTTACAAGACAAAGCACATTATAACCAATATTTTTGTTGCAAAACCCACTAAATAACATATATTTATGAACTGGACTACTGCAAGAAATGCACATGTGAAGTGTCAATATCAGAATGAATAAGGCACTAGTACGCAGGTTTAAGCACAAATAAGCAATAGTAAGCATATGTAAGCACTAGTAAGCAGGCTTATGCCCATTTGTGTGTCAGTAAGCAATGCTTACACTGGTTAAGCAAATCTGAAGCTAACACCCTGTAAGCAGATGTAATGGCAGGTAAGCAGTGCCTACATCCACGCAAACCCGCTAACAACTGCTTAAAGGTGCCTTAACCTCTCTGGCCCTTGTTCTGCCCAGCAACAAAATAAACAGCCTCTGCTAGGCTCAAACACAGGACCTCACACACCAGAGCCAAAGTGATTTACCACTAAGTCATGTCAGATATACATAACCCTGATGTATTCAAAACATATCAACCAGCCCAGTCATTCAACAGTACAGAGAATGTATTCCAACATGTAAATGTGTGTGAGAAAATATATTAATATCTAAACAGATACATCATATCAATAGATGTAGATATATATATATATATATATATATATATATATATATATATATATATATCTATGGGTCTAGGTTAGAAGATCGACAGCCGATATAAGCGACAACGGATTAGCGGGCGCCAGATGATCGACACTCAGAAGACCGACGCTACGGATGACAACGCCGACGCCAGGGATAGTGAGTTGGAAAGAAGGCTGTGTGAGTATGCTGTGGTGACGGACGGGTGCGAAGGTAAGTGTGGATAGTGACAGTCTGTGGGGATAGGGGTGGGTTAAGTGAGTTAGGGTTAGGGCGGGTCAGGTAAGTGTGCAGTAGTGGTATTTTTGGGTTAGGGCGGGTTAAGTGAGTTAGGGTTAGGCGGGGTAAGTGTGCAGTAGTGGTATTTTTGGGTTAGGGTGGGTTAAGAGTTAGGGTTAGGGCGCGTTATGTAAGTGTCGGTAGTGGTATTTTTGGGTTAGGTGGGTTAAGTGAGTTAGGGTTAGGCCGGTTAGCTGATTGTGCGATAGTGACGGACCTTAGGGTAAGGGTTTGGGTTAGGGTTGTACATAGTTGTGTGTGTGAGGTTTAGTGTGGGTTTGTGAGGATTTTGGTGTGCTTGTGTTTTGTGTGTGGTTTTGGATAAGGGATGTGTTTTGTTAGTTGATTGTTGTTATTGTGGTGTGTGCAGTGTATGGGGTTTCGTGTTTGTGGATCGTCGGTTACTTGTTTGTCGGGCATGTGAGGTGTCGTGTTTATGGTTTGTTGATAATGTGGTGTCGATGTTTCTGTTGTCGGTGAAAGTGGCAGTCGATCTTATGACCTAGAACCATATATATATATATATATATATATATATATATATATATATATAGATAGATAGATAGATAAATGTAAACATATATATATAGCCACGCATCTGTAGATAGCAATGGTAGATTGACAAATACAAATATGTCCACATGCACTGTTAATGGGGTTGAGACGCCCCAAACAATATACATCATGTACGAATAAGCATACCCCACTACCACAGCCAAACACGTCCATCCTGCAACACACTAAAGTGTTATAGATCCCATAAACAGGACCTGAAATGACATGTGCACAACATGTAAACAGTACTACAACCCACCTGTATGATGTCAGGCTGGTATTGGTAACATATCATGCAGGACAGTGTGGCTCCCATAGGAAACGTAAAATATGGAAGCTATCAACATCCCAAGGCTACATATACACAGACACATATATGCAGATACACACACACACATATATATATATGTGCATGTGACTACACAGACACACACAGAGATATGTACAGTAAGATACATATGTAGAAGGTGCAGACAATATGCAGACAATATGGAACAGCCACTATGCCTACAGTTCACACCTGAACAACTGGACACTGTATGGGCCACCCATACAAATACAATCATCACCTGCAACATATACCCACAGAGAGGTCATAGAAAAAACACCACACACAGGTTTGCAGAAATGGAAAACCTTTATTTGTGTACTATTACAGTTCTATATGCCATGTCATATAGCTGTGCAGACACTGACATCCATATAAACAGAGTAATGCAACTGTGAAACAGTTATGATAATACAGTAGTCCAGGAAGGTTCACAACTGTCACTGTCCAGGCCAATGCCTTCATATTGTACAATAGTAAAGACAGACTGGGCCAAAGGATACCAAACAATCAACAGTATGTAATACAGGTGTATAGTTAAATAGCCTCCATATACACTATCACTAGGTGTTGAAGACTTCACTTGACCAAATGGGATGTAACTGTTACATAACAAGGCATAACTGACACCATCACAAGCACACTGACATTTTGTGTGAAGTTGCTCATAGAGCAGCATCGAGCAGTGGCGGTTAATCAAGTTTAAACTATTTCTGGCTCTGCAAAGTCTGCTCTTCAATTTTTCCCTTAGAACTGTTCTACTTGCAATCTAAACAGTCTATTCTGTATCTGAAAAGCCCAGCACTTGCTTCTAAAGCATTTTTATACAGGTAAAGCACTCTTAAACAAAAAGAAAGTACTTTATCCATTTAAATCCCCTTGAGTACCCATTTCCCTATAGGTCCTTTCTGACTCAGTTACACAGCAATCCTTTACACTATTCTAGCATGTTGAAGGGTCAGTTGCTGGCATCCTCTCCTGTTCAGCTGGTGAATCTGGGAATCTTGAGGCAATGTTACAATTGCCTCATGTACACAGACAACCCTCTCCTCCTCCCAACAAATACAAATATATGTGAGAGATGCAACTATATAGCCAAACTGGAGGCTGAGCTCTCTCAACTCAGTACTGGCAAAACCACTCAGGAGGAGAAGGTAACCACGCACACCACAAACCCAGTCTCACATAGTCCTATAACAACTGCAAACCAAACACATAAACACACAAAAACATACTCGGAGGCTCTGATTAAAAATCTAGCAAAACAACAGAGGCCTCCAAAGCAGACACCCAAGCGACCACTACCTCAAGACATAGCACATGCAACACATAGTTCACAAAGTCAGTGTGCTAAACAGTCACAGCCCTTAAGGCCAAACAACATGCCAGATACACTTGTAATAGGTGACTCCATAGTCAGACACACTGACGTCCCGCTCACCAGACTGAACAAGGAAAAGGTTACAGTAAGCTGCCTGTCAGGCGCTAGAATCCGCCACATAACACAAGCACTCAGGTAACTCCAAAGCAAGTACAAATATGACTCAGTCATTGTCCATGCCGGTGTGAATGACCTGAGACATACCTCTCTGGACTACATGAAAAGAGACATAGAGGAGCTCTCTGATTATGTAGCCCAGGCCGGTATGACCCTGACCCTGAGCAGCATCTTACCCTCACCAAGAATGATGCCACAGTACAAAGACAAAATGATCAGCTTTAACAATTGGCTTAATTACTGGTGTCATTCTAAGGGGATCCAATGTCTGTTTGCTTGGGATGACATGCTTGACAAGCCATGCTGCTTCAGGGATGGCTTGCACCTGTCACCCTGGGCTTCGGATATTGGCCAAGGCTCTTGCCACCCCATGGTGCCTTTTAAGCAAGGCTCAAAAGACAAACCCACCTCCTAGAAAACACAAGTGAAAAAACTAAGGGTAATGCTGCTCAATGCCAGAAGTCTAAACCTCAAGATGCATGCTCTCGAAGCCCTCCTCAGTATGGAGAACATCGATGTCTGTGCAGTGACTGAAACCTGGTTCAAGGCTCCTGAGAGCACCCTAGCATTACCAGGTTTTACCTCATATCATGCTTTCCGGCCCCAAAACTTGGACCGAACCACAAAAGGAGGGGGAGTATCCATATTCATCAAAGATACCCACACCTCCAGGTTAGTGGCAATGCACGAAGCATCGGAGACCATCTAGGTGCAACTAACCATAGGCAAAACTGCCCTACAGTTTGTAGCATGCTCCAGACCACCCTCTCAAACTCAGGAACCCCACTCAGCCTTCCTGAAGACACTGGAGCGTATGAATGTCTCTCCAAATACCAGTATACCCCTCATTGGTGAGATCAGACCATAAATTAATCTCACTGGAAATCCACATCCCGCCCCCACCCCCTGCACAAAAGACCACAATGAAGAACTTCTCAAAAGCCGACTTTACACTTCTTAAGACTGAAGTGGTATCCTTCAAGGACCCTGGGCCAATGGAAACCACAACCCACACCGCTGAATCCTTTATAAATGCCTTCTACGGGCACCTTCAAGAATGCATGGATCATGCAATCCCTAATAAAACCAAGACCCATTCCCCCAAAGGCAGACACCCTGTCTGGTGGACCCCAGCAATTAACAAACTTTACAACAGGAGGAGGAAGCTACTACATGACAGAGCAAAATCCCTAAAAAGGAAGGCATTCTCTGATCAGTACTAGCAAAAACCTACGATCACTCATAAAATCATCCAAGGCCAACTTTGAGAGAAAAATCGCAAAAGACACAAAAGACAATCACAAGGCCTTCTTTAGCTATGTTAGAAACCTGGGTGGAAACTCCCAGATATGCTCAGAGTTAGTCCAAAATGACACAAAATACACTGAACCCACAGACATTGCCAACATTCTGGCAGACAGGTTCAGTGCAAATTTCTCTGCCCCCTCCCACCCAAAAGGAGAAATATCTATCGCAGCAGAGTGTAGCCTCCATAACATCTCAGATGCCCAGGTGAGAGCGACCCTCGCCAAAGCTAAAAACACAGCATCAATGGGACCGGACGGTGTCCCGGGCTGCATGTTACATGAACTCCAAGAGGAACTAAACCCACACATAAGGCTGCTGTTTAATCTTAGCCTTACTACAGGATACGTACCCAAAGAGTGGCGTACAGCAACAGGGGTCCCACTCCACAAAGGCGGTGCTTCTATGGACCCTGGAAATTACCGTCCCATAAGCTTGACGAGCCTGGTCTGCAAAGCTATGGAAAGGATCATTATGGAACTCATAAACAAAGACAGTGGGGACCTACAGACATTGGATCCTACCCAATTTGGCTTTGTCAAGGACAGATCCTGCCTTTTGAACTTGGTCAACTTTTTTGAAACAGTCACTAAGGCCATTGATGAGGGTAAGGCAGCTCACACAGCCTACCTTGACCTTGCAAAAGCCTTCGACACAATACCCCACTTGGGCATCATAGACAAACTCATCAGCTTAAATGTAAACCCATATGTCACAAGATGGGTTGCAAACTGGCTCAAGGACAGAACCCACAAGGTCAGAATTGCTGGAGCTATGTCAGACTCTAAGCCAGTCACAAGCGGTGTCCCACAGGGCTCAGTCCTGGGACCCCTCTTGTTCGGCATTTATTTTTCCAAGATGCAAGCAAACATAGGAGGATTGTGGCTGACAAAGTTCACAGATGACTGCAAACTGTGTGCCATAATTGATACTCCAGTGGACACAAGCATCCTTCAGAGAGGCCTCATAGAAATGGATAATTGGTGCCAGAGCCATGGCCTTAAACTGAACGCCAAAAAATGTATAGTCATACCCTTTGGGAAAAACAAGGTACCCACAAATTACCACATAGGTGGTAATCCATTAAGTACGGAAGAGCTAATCAGGGACCTAGGGACCCAAGTTGACAGTAACCTCTCATTTGACACTCACTTTGCCAAGGTGGTTAGGAAGACCTTCTATATTGCCCACCTTATCATGAAGGGATTCACATCTAGATCAAGAGAGGTCATTGTGCCCCTGTACTCTTCTCTTATCAGGCCCATGATTGAGTACAATGCCCCATTTGGGATGTATCTTACCAGACACCTGCAGCAGTTGGAAAGACCCCAAAAGTTCCTCACCAAGAGGATAAAGGGTCTCAAACATATGTCATATGCTGCCCGGCTGAAGAAACTTCAGCTCTATTCAGTCGCATACCGCCTACTCAGAGGTGATCTATGCCTGACGTACAAGGCCATGTCCAATCTGGAATTAATGGACATGCTCCACCTCAGAAAATCCAAATCCATCAGAGCCACGAGAGCAAGAGATTTGAACCTCAACACAGAAATAAATAGGACATGCTGGAGGGATAGATTCATAACCCAGAGGCTCCCTACACTCTGGAACAGAATCCCAGTCCATGTTAGGCAGAGCCCCTCACTAACTCTCTTCAAGAGAAATCTTGACGAGTGGATGGGAGATCGTAGGTTTACCCCGGGGTTCATCTCTGTGTCACTACTAGACAGAGGCACAGTAAACTAAACCCTAAATGGGCGTAGTATTCTCATCCCAAGGGGTGGCGAAAGCCACACACACTCTGGCTAGGCTTATAAATGCCCTAGGGCAGATAGCCTAGTATGAACCTATGAACCTATGAACCTATGACAAACAGAACAGTCTTGTATGGCAGGAGGCAATAGGCCTGCATTAACTCAATATATGTGAGTAATGTCAGTATAGGTGAAGTATATGGTACTGTACATGTAGATACCTTAAGGCAGCTCACCCCTGATACCCCCACATTTTGTAACAGCCTAGGTCAGTTATGGCGCATCACCCCCCCCCCCCCAGACTCAGTACTACAGGCCCATATACCACTGTTACATACACTGGCCTCTGGGGTGCATAAGGGCACACATGTATTGTTTTGGTGTAGCCCACACATATATGGCCCAGCACCACAGTATATGTGGGGATACAACAGCAGTGGACTAATGGCAGCAATGGCAGTGTGATATACACAAAGCCCACTACAGAACAACACCTGACAGCATGTCATATGTGCAAAGTTTGGTATGTAGGTGGAGCCAGAGGCTGGAACACAGGCCCATATGTGGGAAACTGTTTCCATACACTAAGCATGTTTCTGGTGTTACATGATAGTCTGCAACATACCCTTAGCAAGGGAATTGAGGTTAGAAACATAATTGGATATAACCATGCACTGATAGCACTCAACACACACACTGCCAGTGGCATATCTGACACAGGACCTGTGTGGTGGACAGACAAAACATGATAGGCACACCTCTGGCCACCAACAGGATAGGCTCACAGTTGAGAGCTATGCAGACAGACTGAATTCCAAGGTAAACTAGTATGTACACACATACTCTGTAACACCAGTACTATACAAAGCATAACACAACTCAACAAACACTCTGGGAACCTCCTACAAATATTTAGCTGGCCTATGTGTGCCAGTTCCCCTGGAAGAGGTACTGCTACCTGCTGTCTGTAACACTGATGCCACAGACACAGGTAGGATGTCCATCACACAGGAAAGGTAAAGGGACCATGCCCACATGATGTAGGGATTTATAGTAGCTGGTTGCCATGACAGTGGTAATTGGAAGTACTACACAGCAAGCTGCATGCAGTTAGCAAGTGTAGGACACTGATTGGTGCAAAGGCCATCACCTGATCAAGTGCATCACCTACTAAAGCCAGGCTGCAATCTACCCCAAACAGCTCAATCCATTCACAGGAGAGAGAAAGAAAGCAGGCTAAAAAAAAGCAGGAAAAAAGAAAAATCACAGAAAATTTACAGCTGATAATGCAGCCATTTATGCAGCTGCCAGTCATTAATACATCATTCCCACAACAAGTATGTGAAGTATATGCACATGTATTAGAATGTAGTACCTGGTCCATAGTAATGTGATAGAGGATGCAGAATGTGTTATATGTGCCAGCAGGTGTTGTTGTGATGATGGTAAACTGAACAACTGCTATGGACAATAGTGTTTGTACCTGTGGGTAGAGGGCCATAACTTTTAACTGTGCAGGTCAGCAATGACAGACAGGATGTAGGCCATCATAGTGTGTGTTGTGTAATGGGGATTATGCATATGATGTGGCCAATAGTCAGTGGTGGAAGCAATGCCAGTATGATGGACATGTGGGAACCACGGACCACCACTGACAGGATACCCAGGTGAATCTGTAATGTAGCATGATGGAATGCTATAGGTGTGTAATAGGGTTACCTGCAAACAGGTCCCACATATACCCCACTAATATCAGGCCATGTCCATATGTGGCACATGTCTGTGTTGTAGCAAGGCAGAACAGTGTAGCTGTGCATGAAGATGTCGTGAGATTGTGGAGCTGATGTCTGAATGTACCCCACATATAGGTATGCATATGTGTACATATGTCACAGATATAATATCTAAGGATAAATGTATATCAGCATGCATGTCCAGAAATATACATATAACCATGTGTAAACATATATATGTGCACATATATATGAATTCACATATATCTACACACATATAGATAAATACCTATATACAAATGTCTACATCTGTGCAAACACACACACAAACAGATGATGTGTGTTATGTGTGAGGCAGCAGCACACATAGCAATACACACAGATATCTACAGCTGGCAGTGTGTGCACCATGGATGGGTATGTGACATGTTACTCCCATCCTAACACCACAATGCCCCCGCCTGTGAAGTATGCAATGGGAATATGGGGAAGTATGGCAGATAAACACGTGGAGATGGCCAGGATTGGTAGATACAGAGGACAGTCTACAGGGATGGTATGTGACACATGAGGTGGGTAAACACCGTGGATGGTGTGTGTGGTCCGTGATGTGGATGCCCCATGGTCCCCAATATGGGCACAATGGGAACAAGGCTCCCACCAACTGCCATTCACAACAGCAGTCCATGTCCTGAAGGTGCCAGGTCTGGCGGCTGAGCAGGAGGAGCATGTTGGCCATGCAAATGTGTACTGGGTGCCTCAGACTGATGTAGCATATCCCTCATGTGTCTGTGAAGCCTGGTATGGAACAGATCCTAGACCTGAGCTCAGGGGTCAGGAACATGTTGGTGTGTGCCCTGGGGGGGGGCAACATCCCCTGGGTGGTTCCACCTGATGGTATTGCTGTAACAGTACATGAGGAGGCCCCAGGTTGGCACACACATGTGATGTGGCCAGGTATCCTGGTCAGATGGGTGTGGAGAGGTGGATCAGCTAGCCAATAGAACATATACATGTTACTGTGTCACTGTCATAGTACATATGTTGGTAGTAATAGTCTACACAATCCCAGTACATGTCCAACAGCATGCATAGAACCCCTCAATAACACAGACTGTCAGATGTGCAGCAATCTCAGAGCAGCCATACCACTGGCATATATGTAACCATAGTGGCTCTGACAATGGCATGCAAGTGAATAGTCTGTAACAGGCCGGTAATGTTAGTGTCCACACAGGGGACATGGCTATAATCACATAGCAGAAGGTGTGGTACAATACACAATCTGTCCAAACAGTAGTTAAGCTGTAGCCATATGTAATGAGTTGTGTGTATAATCTGTTGAAGTTGATATGTTGGGGGGGTGACAGAGATGCGTATTATGAACTGTGGTAACCTTGCCATATGAGTCACTCAGGCCTGTTTCCATCCTCATGTTTTTCAGGCAAGATGGCAAACATCAGATTGCCCATGTATTCAGCGGAGGAGAATAAGGTCATTATCAACCACCTGGTTCAGCACTACCAAGTCCTCTTTGGCAGGACAGCACATGTCCAGCAGGAGAAGACCACACTGTGGAATGATCTCATCCACAGGACCAATGATGTCGGCCTGCATAACCACAATTATGAGCAGGTCCAGCATCACTGCAGCGACCTGCTTCACAATGCCCGTCGGTGTGCTGCCTCAGTCCAGGGGGATCACCTTGCCATGGGGGGCATGCCATCCATCCCCCCAACATGTGTGGAGGAGCTCCTGGCCAGCCTCGTGGCACCTGCCCATCCAGAACACCAACAACCACTGGACCCCTTTGTGGAGATGGGTGTCACCCACACACCAGCTGAGTAGCGTGCAGGTAAGGACACAGGACACATCAGTAGACCACTGTTGTGTAAATATCCACAGTGGTATAGGTAGATCATGCATATCTGAGGTCATACAAATATTGTGTTGCTGCATTGTAGTGATAAACAGATGTCCAGATATGTTAGCACTGTTGGAATTTACGGTTGATGTATGGTAGTACTGCACCCAGCCTGTAGCAGTGCCACAGATGTGGCCACTGACATTGCATCTCTCACCCACATATGTAGGTCCCTCTGGGGTAACAGCAAGGCAGCAGCCTGAAGCTGGTGAGTATGTCTTATGCAGATGCATGCCAACACACCGGGCATGTAATGGTGATGTTATATTCCATGCACACATCTAACACACTTACCCTGAATGCATGCTGTACATGTGCATGTATTGTTGCTGTGAAATGCATGGTCTCACAGGGGCAAAAATGATGGGGCATTGAAAGGGTATGTCACACACCTGCATGACAACTAACATCCTGTCATTCCGGAATGTGTCCACAGAGGGTAACATACTGTTGGTAGACATGACCTACAGTAGCAACATGTTCTGAACAACACTAAAATATAGTGCAACACCAGTGTACATACCTGTAGGGCAATGCCAACTGCTGCTGAGATACACTATGGCATACGGCATTACAGTAGTACACATTATCAGCTGGGTCTAAGTTGCAACATGTGGTGTTCAAGGTATGGGACACTGCAAGCTGACACATATGTGTAGGCCTTACGTGTCATGCATCTGCATAAATGCTGAGGGAGTTCTCAGCATGAAACACCAGTGCACTGCAGCAGGGATCCTAAGGATGGTATGAATGGCTCTATCTGCATATAGTCAGGTCCAGGACTTGTGGCAGCCGTAACCCTACCCACACTGCAATAGTGATGCATTGTGTGAACACCATGGGATGTGCACATGAGTAGACCTTGCAATCATGCAGAATAGGGGCACATGTGTAGGGTAGGCTGAACATACTCTGGCAATTGCAGAAGGCCCATGCTGGTATACCCCTGCCATGAGCAATAACTGCTGTAGTACACACAACAAGAGGTGTGATAAATTGTCATGATAAGGGTGTGCACACATATCCCCGCATGGTGTGTATGCATTGCAGTCAGTAGCCGCACACCTAACACATTCTGTAGACACTGCATGTGAAAGTACAGGACATATGTTACATACTGGGCTTGTGCACAGCTAAAATATGCAGTGCTGCGGTCCCATGGCAGATCACAAATGCGTGTGTAAAAGCCATAAAGGTGTGTACACCCCCCCATAGCCATGGTGTACTCTGATGGTTGTCAGTGTAAGCATTTCTGCAGTGGCCATACATGGTCTGTTGATGTTGACAGCTGTAAATCAGGCATCAGGCATTCACCAATGACAACAGTCCACATATCATCCCAGGTATGTGTTGCTGAAACACATAGGGGCTGTGAGAGGGACAGCTGGCAAAACTGACACAGTACTACACATTCCGCAATGGGTTGGACACCTATGAGTTGTGGTGCACAGTACATGTCAGGGTACAGAACAGGTGCACGGCAATAATGTGTACATGGGTGCAGTTGTATCCAGAGGAAGGGGCATCACCTAGTCACAGCACACACATCATGCACATGTATACAATTGCTAGCATGGTTTGAGTATAGCTGAACTGCATGCTGTTCTGTACCATATGTTCTGCATGTTGGCAGATGGGTAATTGGAGGACTGTGTGTATGATCATTGTGCAACCTCACCTGTATGTGTGTGTGTGTGTGCATCCTGGTAGTTAGTCAGTTTGCCTGCAGGGTCACTCTGGTAAAGTGGTGGGAGGTAAATGCATGTATGATGCGTGTGTGCATGTGTGTGTTTGTGTGTGTGGCCATGTATGCACATATGTGATTGTGGGGTGTTCATACAGCTGTACCCCCTTCAGGACTGTGCAGTACATGGACATGGAGTGCCACATTGCACACCAGGAATACCTGTCATGTACTCACAGGACAGCAAATAGTATAATATGGCCTGTAGCATGGATCAGGCATCCAGAGGGAAGGTAGACCCCCCCCCAGGTACACACTTAATATTGCTGTTAGAGGAGAGGTCACCTACAGCCCACGTATGCAACTCTACAGATGCATTAGGGAAGTAATAGTCAACACCAGGGTGTGTATCCACATATTACAGCTGACACTTGATGGGCCGATGGAGCAGCATATTCGGCATGTACTGAGCATTACATACACATGACACACCAGTGGGAGTTATTATGGGTACAGCATAGTAGCCAACACATATAGGGGCCATGCACATCATTCTGGCCATATAAAGGGTGCATACCAAATGACATCAATGAGGCAATGTTACTCCACTACACACACATCAGACAGGCAAAGTAGCAACAGGCCTTGCATTGTGACCGCTTTTAGAGGACACTCTACACCCCACAACATGTTACACTGCAGGACTGTGATACACTGGTGTACAGTCACCATGTGCATCAGAACCATATCAGTCTGTCCCTGTATCACATGGTGCGTATGCATTGCAGTCAGCAGCCGCACACCTAACACATTCTGTAGACACTGCATGTGAAAGTACAGGACATATGTTACATTTAGGAGACTGTGATGTTAATGAGTGGCATCAATGTGTGTATGTTAGCAAGTGTGATGCAGGATGGGCATATACTTGGGACTGTCTGTAAAGTCATGGACAGGTAGGTATTACAGAGATGTGTGTGTGTGTGTGTGTGTGTGTGTGTGTGTGTGTGTGTGTGTGTGTGTGTGTGTGTGTGTGTGTGTGTGTGTGTGCATGTGTGTCTGTGTGTGTACTGTTAAGCAATGCTGTACAGGTTTTAAAGTGCGGTTATTGTTTTCCCCCACAGGTGGTTAGGTGAGTCAGGGTCCCTCCTGCACCCAATCTGATGTAGGTGTCCATACAGACACCGATGATGATGATGATAATGTTGAGGCACAGGTGGGGTTGTTAGGGGCCAACACTGCACCAACATTTGACATACCCCTTTTAGCCACCTCACCCCTGCACACAGTTACAATGCCTGTACACACCCCAGCACTAGTGACCATAGCAGAAGGACAGCTGGCATTCAGTGGCAGCACACAGGAAAGTGTGGTAACCATGCCTACTATGTCCAGTTGCAGCAGGCATAGCCGGATGTCCGGCAGGCTGCCACATAAGTGGATGTCTCAAGGTGCTTGTGGTAGGGCCACTGGACATCATGCCCCTGGCATAGGCAACATAGTTGCAACCAGCAGAAGCATGTTCCAGGCTGTAATGGCAGCACAGGCACGTATTGAGCATTACAACAGGCAGGGTCTTAGGCTGCAGAGAGCTGCACTCGCATCTGTAAGCGTGAAGTGTCGGGTGCCATTCGTGCTTCTGCCGAGCAAGCAGATAGATGGCATGATGAGATGATGGCCTTCATCAGCCGTGGTGTGTCCATGCCTCAACAAGTGGTGGAGATGCGGCAATGCCAGTGTGGACGTGGGCCAGCAACACCAACAGCTGACATTCAACGTGGGCATGCTAGGACACCAAGGGGCTCCCGTAATGGCAGTAGCAGCTCCGGCAGTGCTGGGGGTGTGCTGTCCACACCACATCATAGCAGGCCACATGCACGTGGTCCTGGCCAGTCCCAGGAGGGATGTGGTACCAGCAGACAACTGTCAGCAGGTGAGAGTAGCACTTCAACGCCTGTACCTGCACATGCCCATGGAACCCCTGGTAGGCACAGTCCACATGTCCGTGGCTGGAGGTGGTGAACTGCACACCCTGCCAGGTATGGTCTGCAGCTGTCCAGAAACACCTGTGTAGGGCAGCCACAAGGCAGAACTGTGTGCATGCATACCCACACACTATACAAACACACCTAGGGCAACCTCATACCTACACACAACACATCACCTCAGCCAGCTCCTCAGAGTACACCCCTCACCCACACACATGGTGTCAAATGTATGGCCCACCCTCAGTCTCTGGCAGACTAACACCACAAGCGAAATAACAGAATGGCAGACCAGGCAAGCACCGTTGTGTCCAAGAGAAACTTTGACTGAATCCTTTTTAAACACAAAAAAAGTGTATTGCAAGTAAATAATAAAGGCCAATATTCAAAGTCACTTTCTCAAGTAAAACCACCACTGGAGTCGGATGTAAAACCTTAACGCGATTTTATTATTACAACAAGTATGCGCTTCGCTGTAGTCAAAGCTACAGCTTCATCAGAGGTACATGTTCAACAAAGCACCCAAGTGAAGTTTTTATAAGGCACACCCTTACCTTAATTGCCAATGTAATCACAAATACGGGCGTAGCAGCCAAAGTTCTAATTGAATACAATGTTTTAAAATCCTCAATTTTAAAAGTAATCAAAAAACTTCAAATGGATATATAATGGGCTTTATAATCCATTAAAATACATAAGTACATGAATACTTCCATAAAATTGTGTGTGTGCAAAATAAAATAAGTAAAAAGAATGTAAATAAATTCATGAATAATTCTGTGTTAAGGAACTAACAATAAATCAAGTCTTTAATATAGTTCCTAATTAATACAGAATTTAAATGGTGAAACAAAAATGTATATAAATACAATTTATCCTACTAAGGACAAGTATTAGGCGTAAAACAGGTGACCAGTAGTTTTGTATAGCTCCTCATTTTCAAAACACATGCTATATTACAGTACTCGTTCAACCCTGGGTATGAGAATGAATCTAATAGTATTTGCCATTCTAACTCCCTATTTTTTTAAAAAGAGGGGGACTGGGCCCCCTCTTTCTGACTTTACTACCTGATCTATAGCAATAAAGTGGAAACTATGTCCTTGATACTTAATTACATGTTTGGCTAAGGCATTTTCTTTTTTTAGTTTCCTTATTGCATAGTCATGTTCGTACAGTCTGTCCCGTAGTCTCCGATCAGATTTGCCTATATAAAATGCATCACAGCAATTACACTTAGCTAAATAGACTATGGATCGGGATTCACAGTTGAGTCTGTGTGTAATGTACTTTTTACTACGGATTACAAATGAGTTGGTGGCCTTAACAAAATGGCAGTAATTACATGCCCCACACTGAAAACAACCTTTTATTCTAGTCAGCCATTCAGACTGTTTACTTCTTTCTAAGAGGGTTTTTAAGTTGTTACCCCTCCTATATGCTATCAAGGGTTTACCACCTAACTTTTCCAAAAGTTCCTCATTTTTTGTTATATAGTACCAGTTCTTGTAAAGAATAAATTGAATGTTCTTCGAATCAATATTATAATTCGTAATAAAACTGTTTGCAAAGCAAACTTCAGTTGTCCCAGTATTGGAGAGTGCATCTACCAAAGTTGTGCATTCTCCAGGACTCAGGTTTACTTCTAAGTTCTTTGCTTGTTGACCCATAGTTTTATGTGGAAGTAAAGGTAGAAACTGTCCTTCCCTTCTCTTACTATTAACTTCATCTAATAGTTCTTCGAACAAGGTAGTTGGATAACCTCTGTTAGTGAACATTCCCTCCAAAGTTTTACATTCTTCCAGGAATGATTCTTCCCTACTGCACATTCTAGCTGCTCGGATCAGTTGTCCTTTAATAATAGCTTTCTTTTGTTTAAATGGGTGGCAGCTGTTGTAGTGTAAGAATGAGTTACAGTAGGTTGGTTTTCTGTATATTTTGGAGAAATATTCACCATTACTAACATCTTTGTACAAATGGACATCAAGATAATCAGTACTTGACTCTGAAAATTTTGATGTAAATTTTAAAAAGTTAGTTGTGTTATTAATGAAGTCAACAAACTCCATTGCTAGTGTGTAGTCGCCCTCAAAAAGGATGAAAATATCATCCAGGTACCTTGTGTAAAATTTAATGTGATTCATTGTGTTAAAGTCCTTAAAAATATTGTTTGTCTCCCAATAAGCCATAAATAGGTTAGCCACAGTAGCTCCGCATGGGGACCCCATTGCTACGCCTTGCTTCTGGAGGTAGTGTTTCCCATTAAAAATGAAAAAGTTCGACGTAAGTATAATGTCTAGTAATTGAGATACCAGATCAATTTCGTTTTTAGGGGCCCCCAAGCGATCTAACATTAGTGAAATCCATTCAATGGCCTCTAGGTGAGGTATAGACGTATATAAATCTATAACGTCTATAGTAAGAAAATTTAATGTATCACAATAATCAGTTTCACACATCTTCCTCAAAAATGACCAAGAATCCTTACATATGTGCGGTATTTTCTTAATGTATTTACTCAAAATAGTTTCTACAAGTTGAGCGCTAGGGTATGTAAAGGAGAGGCGACTATCAATCAATGCACCTAATTGGTGGATTAATCATATTTTTGTGGATTTTTGGGATACCAAAAATCACTGGTGTCCTAGGCATTGTAATATCAATGTAGTTATAAGTGTCAGTGTCAATACACCCACTAATAAATAAGTCCCTCAAAAAACCTCTAGTTCTAGAAATTGAGGTGTTCATCTCGTTCAACGACTATAAACAATAGGCAGGGCTATCTAGAACAGTTTCCATCTTACTAATATACATATAGTTGTCAAGAATCACAAGCCCACCTCCTTTGTCCGGTTTTACTACCTAACTGGTGCTTTACATAAGTCTTCTAATGCTTGTAGTTGTTCTTCAGTGATGTTGTAATCAAAGCAGTCATTTTTAAGTTGTGGAGAAGTAACCATGTACCTAAGGTCTAGTTCACATGTTTTTTCAAAAAGTGTTAATATGTTGTGTAAGGGAGGGTTATAGGTACTTGCTAACTTTAAACTAGTATTCCTAGTAGTAGCATTGTTATTAAACATTATATGCAAATTCAATTTTCTGACAAAAGATTTAAGGTCAATCAATGTCCTGACAAGATTGCATTTGGTTGTAGGAACAAAGGTATTTCCAAATGCTAAAAGTTCAATTAAAGGTGGAGACACATAGAAGCTTGAGAAATTGTAGATGGTGAAGTCGCCTTTTTCATTAGTCAGGATACTTAAATCACCTGAAATGTTAGTGTCAGTGGTGGGCATTAAGTTAGGAATAGGGTCACCCGTCACTAACGTCTGGTCCAGTTCTTGTTGAAGTAAGGGCGGTGTTTCGGTTCCTAAAAAATGCCCTTCCGGGTTTTCGTTCCATTGGTGGTTGCCATTATTTAGCTGGCCACTCCTCGTGTTGTGTACTTTAACAAAGTTGCCACGTGGAGGTACACCAGCGTTGGAGCTCCCTTCTGTTTCATCCCAATCTCTACCTACTCCTGTGTTAGAGTCATTATTCTCATTTCCAGTCTCAGTAATGATACTGACATGTTGAGTGTTTGTTGAAGCCAGTAATTTAGGGTAAACTGTTCTGTTGGAATAGCTCAGTCTATCCCTTGCCAGTTTTTTGCTTTTATTTATTTTTAACTTTTCCACTACGCCGTCAATGCTCGAAAAAATACGGGAGTAGTCGTATTTGTATTTGTCAAAATACAGATTATGTTTCAGAGAATTATCCAGTTTGTTAACTTCTTCAATTAGTCTAGCAATCTGTACATTGTAATGTTTAGAAATTAATTCCAAGAGTTGGATGCCTTGGTTATCAAACAGTGTTGCTAGTTCTGCACAAAAGTCAGAGACACAAAAGGGACAGACTGTACGAACATGACTATGCAATAAGGAAACTAAAAAAAGAAAATGCCTTAGCCAAACATGTAATTAAGTATCAAGGACATAGTTTCCACTTTATTGCTATAGATCAGGTAGTAAAGTCAGAAAGAGGGGGCCCAGTCCCCCTCTTTTTAGAAAATAGGGAGTTAGAATGGCAAATACTATTAGATTCATTCTCATACCCAGGGTTGAATGAGTACTGTAATATAGCATGCGTTTTGAAAATGAGGAGCTATAGAAGATAACTACTGGTCACCTGTTTTACGCTTAATATTTGTCCTTAGTAGGATAAATTGTATTTATATACATTTTTGTTTCATCATTAAAATTCTATATTAATTAGGAACTATATTAAAGACTTGACTTATTGTTAGTTCCTTAACATAGAATTATTCATGAATTTATTTAGATTCTTTTTACTTATTTTATTTTATTTTATTTTGCATACACACACAACTTTATGGATGTATTCATGTACTTATGTATTTTAATGGATTATAAAGCCCATTATATATCCATTTGAAGTTTTTTGATTATTTTTAAAATTGAGGATTTTAAAACATTGTATTCAGTTAGAACTTTGGCTGCTATGCCCGTATTTGTGATTACATTGGCAATTAAGGTAAGGGTGTGCCTTATAAAAACTTCACTTGGGTGCTTTGTTGAACATGTACCTCTGATGAAGCTGTAGCTTTGACTACAGCGAAAACGCCTGCTTGTTGTAATAATAAAATCGCGTTAAGGTTTTACATCCGACTCCAGTGGTGGTTTTACTTGAGAAAGTGACTTTGAATATTGGCCTTTATTATTTACTTGGAATACGCTTTTTTTGTGTTTAAAAAGGATTCAGTCAAAGTTTCTCTTGGACACAACGGTGCTTGCCTGGTCTGCCATTCTGTTATTTCGCTTGTTCTAGACTAACACCACACCCTATGCATATGATGATACCTGTGCCCCATCCCTGTCATCCATACCATCGATGCAGGGACAGGCTGATATGGTTCTGATGCACACAGTGACTGTACACCAGTGTACCACAGTCCTGCAGTGTAACATGTTGTAGGATGTAGAGTGTGATATTTGGCAGGTAGTGTAGCTGTCCAGCAATGATGCCTTCTAGCGTTTAGTAACACTGCTTGGTTGTGGTCTCTAAACTGATATGCAATTCTGCTGTAGGTGTACATGTGTCAGCACGAGGATGCCCTGTGCATATGGTGATACCTGTGTCCCATCCCTGTCATCCATACCATCCATACCATCGATACAGGGACAGACTGATATGGTTCTGATGCACATGGTGACTGTACACCAGTGTATCACAGTCCTGCAGTGTAACATGCTTCAGGGTGTAGAGTGTGAGGCATATTTGGCAGGTAGTGTAGCCATCCAGCAATGATGCCTTCTAGCTGTTAGTAACACTGCTCAGTTGTGGTTTCTAAACTGATATGCAATTGTGTTGTAGGTGTACATGTGTCAGCACGAGGATGCCCTGTGCATATGATGATACCTGTGCCCCATCCCTGTCATCCATACCATCGATGCAGGGACAGGCTGATATGGTTCTGATGCACACGTTGACTGCACACCAGTGCACCACAGTCCTGCAGTGTATCATGTTGTAGGGTGTAGAGTGTGAGGCATATTTGGCAGGTATTGTAGCCATCCAGAAATGATGCTTTCTAGCTGTTAATAACACTGCTTGGTTGTGGTCTCTAAACTGATATGCAATTGTGTTGTAGGTGTACATGTGTCAGCATGAGGATGGTCTGCAGTCATATTGCACAACGGGGTATGTCACTGTCCTGACACCATGGCACTGACATATCTGGGGTACAGTCAAACACATTTCACAAGTTACTATACCGGGTATTTCCTGTGCCACATGGACAGGTGGCCCGCTGAGGCATGTATACCCTGCAACCTGATGTAGACCCATCCATATACATGCACACTGGTACTTTCCAACACTGGGACTAGACCCCTACCGAGCAATGCCATGATACTGACATGTGTGGCCTACATTGCACAAACACTGCCTTAACCACTCTGTATCCAACAGACCTTGTTTTGCCCAGCAACAAAATGAGCAGCCCTTGCAGGTCATGAACTCAGGGCCCTTTACACTGAAGTCACAGCACATGACCACTACGCCATGACCACTGTGGGGATAGCTGTTGTGTTACCAATATAGCTGTCATTACCCAAAATGAGTGGTATCAAACACTTCCTTTACATCCTAGATTGTGTAGTCCTTGTCATTAATATAACTATTGCATCACATATGTTGTTTTATCTTAATGTATACATAGCAGATACATACGGTGGGATACATGTGGGAGGGTATACACAACCATGACGTTTACTCATGACAGGTATATGGTTGCATACATATAGGTGTATACATGTCTACATGTACATACACAGGTATACACATACATATGTCTGTATACACAGCTGTATAGTGCTACATATATATGGTCATGTGTACTATTCTTTGTATGTACATATGTATACATATGTATACATATATGTATCTATACATATGTGTATATATAGGTATAAGTATATGTATATGTACATATAGATATATGTGTATATAGCTATATATGTATGTACATCCTATGTGCATACATATTACTGATTATTACTGATACATTGGTTAACAAGGCTCTATCTAAAGCTAAAAACACTGCCTCCATGGGACACGAGCTCCAAAAGGAATTAACCCCGCATCTTAATACCCTGTTCAGTCTTAGCCTCTCCATAGGATATGCGCCCAGAGAATGGCGCATGGCAACGGTGGTCCCGCTACACAAGGGTGGGGCCATAACTGACCCTGGGAACTACCGACCAATAAGCCTGACCAGTCTGATCTGTAAGGCTATGGAGCGAATCATTATGGAACTCATAAATGGAAAGATTGGGAACCTCCAGTCACTGGACCCCACACAGTTTGGCTTCGTCAAGGGCAGATCATGCCTCTTGAACCTGGTGGATTTTTTTGAGACAATTACTCAGGCTATAGATAAGGGAAAGGAGGTACACACGGCTTACCTTGACCTTGCTAAAGCATTTGACACCATTCCCAATTCGGATATTATTGATAAGCTCACCAGCCTGGGCATAAACCCTTACGTCACAGGATGGATCGCAAACTGGCTCTCAGACAGATCCCATAAAGTAAGAATAGTGGGATCTATGTCCGAATCCAGACCAGTAACAAGTGGTGTGCTTCAGGGCTCTGTCCTGGGGCCCCTCCTGTTTGGCATATACTTCTCAGAAGTACAGGCAAGCACGGAAGGGCTGTGGCTGACTAAGTTTGCGGACGACTGTAAACTGGGTGCTATAATCGAGTCTCCGGCCAACATGGAGATCCTCCAGAAGGGCCTAAGTGAGACTGATGCATGGTGTCAAAGCCATGGTTTCAAGCTAAATGCAAAAAAATGCGTAGTAATCCCCTTTGGAAAAAACAGAGTACCCGCAAACTACAACATATGAGGTAATCCCCTGAAATCTGAAGAAGAAATAAGGGATCTAGGGACCCAAGTAGATAGCCAGCTTTCCTTTGATAACCATGTTGCCAAAGTGGTTAGAAAATCCTTCTATGTGACCCATCTGATCATGAAAGGGTTTAGATCTAAGGATGTAATGGTGCCCCTCTACTCTTCCCTCATCAGACCCATTATTGAGTACAATGCACCAATTGGAATGTACCTGGCTAGACATCTCCAGCAGCTGGAGAGACCACAGAGGTACCTAACCAAGAGAATTACTGGCCTCAAACAATTGACCTATGCAGCACGATTGAAAAAGCTAAGACTGTTCTCTGTTGCATACCACTTTCCCAGAGGCGATCTCTGTCTAAAGTACAGAGCCATGTCCAACCCAGAATTGTTGAACATGCTCCATCTTAGCAAAACCAAATCTACTCGAGCTACATGCTCTAGGGATATAAACCTAAACACAACAATGAATAGAACATGCTGGAGGGATAGATTCCCTTCGCAGAAACTTCCCTTATTATGGAACAGGGTCCCGATCTACATAAGACAGAGCCCCTCATTATCACTCTTCAAGAGGAACCTTGATGAGTGGATGGGTAACAGAAAGTTCACACCGGGGATCACACCAACAGCACTACTAGATAGGGGCCA
Source organism: Protopterus annectens (assembly GCF_019279795.1). Lineage (NCBI taxonomy): Eukaryota > Metazoa > Chordata > Ceratodontiformes > Protopteridae > Protopterus > Protopterus annectens. Next base: position 262,760,799 of record NC_056741.1, on the reverse strand, counting down.
AGGGTACTAGCTACTAGTACAAGGGTCTAGGGAACTACTAAAGGGGCGGTGAATACCGCACAACGTGGCTGGGCTAATATATGCCTTTGGGCAGATAGCTCAGTACCAACCTATGAACCTATGAAGCTATGTGTACAGATATGTCTAGTTATGTTGGTATATATATATATATATATATATATATATATATATATATATATATATATATATATATATAAAACTGTATGTGCATACATATCTATAGCAATATACCTACTACTGCCGATATATCTGTAGCTATCCATATGTATATGTGCATATGTATCACTATCTGTATATGTGTAGACATATATTCCTCTGTATATGTATATATCTGGGTGTGTATATGTATATCTATGTACATATACATACCCATCTATATATGTCGATATGTCTATGTGTAATATATATATATATATATATATATATATATATATATATATATATATATATCTGGATGATTATATGCACAGATATTTTCACCATATGTCTTGAACACGGAGTGTAGCCCTACCCCAGCCCCTATAGTCCCAACATCGTAGTGCAAGTGGATGTCAGGTATGTATAGCAAGTATATTGATAGACTATTGCTACTGTAATTGGGATTGTCTTCACAGACATGGTGTGTGTGGGAGGTCACATATGCTTTCTACAAATGTGCCATTGGCTACTGACAGACATCCTAAGGACATCCTAGTGAAGTACCACTGCTAGCACGTAATGCCCCCGTGGACTGTAGCACAGATATTGGCCAATATATGTGGACATTCTGAAACACTCTTTACAGTCCAGAGGTATACACAGAACCCCTTAGTGCTAAACATGTGTACCATACATGACAATATGGATGTTAACAGCCATGTAGATGGGTGTAACACATAACGACTGGTATACATATCAAACCATAGATTATGCATTCACACACCCCTGTCTGGCCTGACACATAATAGCCGCTGGTACAGGGGTGCCATGGCCACATACTACCCACTAGATATTGGCATACATCTGTACAGCATCCCACTGCACTGTCTGACATACATGACTGTTAAGGGAGACCCGGCAGCAGTACATCCAGCAAGTATCTCTACATGACATCTCACTGGATAAGTACACTAAGCTGCTAGACATGTAACAATTCACTGTGCAGGCTACAGGCAGACTGGCTCAGCACTGGCCTACATCTCCTATGGGGAATGCACATGTACCTGCATATATAGCAGGCTCTGCAGGCATGTCACAGCACAGGGTAAGATACATCTGTGAGAATGTGCATAACCACATCCAATGTGAACACAGCCACAGCCACATATGGTAAGCTAGCATAAAAGTACAGCATATGGACTATCTGTTCAACACCATCCTCATATGTACCACTCACAGACTAACCCTACATATCCTGGGCTGCTACACAGTGTGGTCTGCTGGCTGTCTGTGGTATGGGACATGTGTGTGTATGGCACTACAAAAATGTAAGCCAATATGGTAACATACAGTGGAGCAGCATGTAACATCAGATAGGATGGGACCTATAGCAGTGACATCTACCACAGTCTGTACACAGGCTAAAGAGCATATTAACAATTCACACATTATCGACATTCACCATAGTTACACAGACCTCAGTACTGTACAAACAATCACAGAATGTCCGGGTAATGTTGTCAAATATTACCCGTACTGTACATAACATGTGTAGCATTTTGATATCTCACTGGCTTGGTATCAGATATGATGACACTAATGATGGTTCATAGGTTCATAGGTTCATAGGTTTATACTAGGCTATCTGCCCTAAGGCATTTATAAGCCTAGCCCAAATTTTTGTGGCTTACGCCCCTTATATGAAAAATACTGTGCCCATTAGTTTGTTGTGCCTCTGTCCAGCAGTGACACAGATATGATTCCCGGGGTAAACCTACGATCTCCCATCCACAGGTCTAGATTTCTCTTGAACAGAGTCAGCGAGGTGCTCTGCCTCACATGGACCGGGATTTTATTCCACAGCATAGGGAGTCTCTGAGTGATAAATCTATCCCTCCAGCACATCCTATTTATAGCCTGCTAAGGTTTAAGTCACTTGCTCTAGTGGTTTTTGTGGATTTGGATTTTTGAGGTGGAGCATGTCCATTAATTCGGGTTGGACATGGCCTTGTATGTCAGGCACATGTCACCTCTGAGCAGACGGTATGCGACTGAATAGAGCTGGAGTTTCTTCAATCTGGCAGCATATGACAGATTTTGGAGTCCCTTTATCCTTTTGGTGAGGAACTTTTGGGGTCTCTCCAATTGCTGCAGATGTCGGGTGAGATACATCCCGAATGGGGCATTGTACTCGATCATTGGTCTGAAAAGTGAAGAGTACAGGGGAACAATGACCTCACTAGATCTGGATGTGAAAGCCATGATGATCAGGTGGGCAATGTAGAAGGTCTTTCTAACCACTTTAGCAATGTGAGTGTCAAAAGAAAGGCCACTGTCAACCTGGGTCCCCAGGTCCCTGATAACCTCTTCTGTGCTTAGTGGATTGCCACCTATATGGTAGCTTGGGGTTACCTTGTTTTTCCCGAAGGTATGACTATACATTTTTAGCGTTTAACTCCAGGCCATGGCTCTGGCACCAGCTATCTGTTTCCGTGAGTCCCTTCTGAAGGATATCCATGTCCGATGCACTTTCCACTATGGCTTCCAGTTTGCAGTCGTCTGCAAACTTTGTCAGCCAAAGTCCTCCCATGTTGGCCTGTACTTCTGAGAAGTAGATGCCAAACAATAGGGGCCAAGGACCGAACCCTGTGGGACACCACTTGTGACCGGCTTGGAGTCTGACACAGCGCCAGCAACTCTAACCCTGTGGGTTCTGTCCTTAAGCCAGTTTGCAACCCATCTTGTGACATATGGGTTTACATTTAAGCTGGTAGTTTTTCTACAATACCCGAGTGGGGTATTGTGTCGAAAGCCTTTGCAAGGTCAAGGTAGGCTGTATGGACTGCCTTTCCTCATCAATGGCCTTGGTGACTGTTTCAAGAAGTCGACCAAGTTCAAAAGGCATGATCTTCCCTTGACAAAGCCAAACTGGGTCGGGTCCAATGTCTGCAAGTCCCCTATATCTTTGTTTATGAGCTCCATTATGATCCTCTCCATAGCTTTGCAGACTAGACTTGTTAAGCTTATGGGGTAATTACCAGGGTCCGAGAGGCGCCTTTGTGGAGTGGGACCACAGTTGCCGTCGCCACTCCTTGGGCACGATCCTGTGGTAAGGCTGAGATTAAACAGCTGCCTTATGCGGGTTTAATTCCTCATTTAGCTCGTAGCACACAGCCGGGGACACCATCCGGTCCCATTGATGCTGTGTTTTTAGCTTTAGAGAGAGCAGCTTTCACCTGCATTTGAGATGTCCGGGAGGCTACACTCGGCTGGGATAGTTATCTCTCCTTTAGGGGAGAGGGGTGAAGTTTGCACTGAACCTGTCTGCCAGTATGTTGGCAATGTCTGTGGGTTCAGTGATTTTTGTATAATTTTGGACTAATTCTGAGCATATCTGGGAGTTTCCACCCAGGTTCCTAACTTAGCTGAAAAAGGCCTTATGATTTTCCTTTGAATCCATGGCAATTTTTCTCTCAAAATTGGCCTTAGTTGATTTTATGAGTGCTCGATTTTTACTAATAATGATCAGGGGTGACTTCCCTTTTATGGATTTTGTTCTATCATGTAATAGCTTTCTCCTCTTATTGTAAAGTTTGTTAATGGCTGGGGTCCACCAGACTGGACGTATGCCCTTTGTGGAAAGAGTCTTGGTTTTATTTGGGATTGCCTGATCCATGCAGTCCTGGAGGTGTTCATAGAAGGCATTTGTAAGGGCTTCCAGCTTGGGTTGTGGTTTCCTCTGGCTCAGGGGCCTTGAAGGATACCACACCAGTCTTGAGTAGTGTGAAGTTTGCTTTAGAGAAGTTCTTCACTATGGTCTTTTTGTTTGGGGTGGGGGGATGTGGATTTCCAGTGAGATTAGTTTATGATCAGATCTCACCAATGAGGGATATACTGTCGGTGTGGAGCATTTTGTCCCCATGTTTGTGACAATGAGATCTAGTATATTTTCTCCTCTTGTGGGAACAGTGACTAGCTGTTCCATGGCATTTGAATTTATGAACTCCAGGAACCGTTGGGCTAGAAAGTTAGGGCTTGAGTAATGTTCCCAGTCTATATTCGGTAGTTGAAGTCACCCAATATGATGGTGTTTGGAGATACATTTATACCCTCCAGTGTCTTCAGGAAGGCTGTATGGGGTTCCTGAGTTTGAGAGGGTGGCCTGTAGCATGCTACAATTTGTAGAGCAGTTTTGCCTATGGTTAGTTGCACCTGGATGGTTTCGAAGCTTCATGCGTTGCCACCAACCTGGAGGTGTGGGTATCCTTTATGAATATGGATACACCCCCTCCTTTTGTGGTGTGGTCCGGGTTTTGGGGCCGGAACGCATGATATGAGGTAAAACCTAATAGTGCCAGGGTGCTCTCAGGAGCCTTGAACCAGGTTTCAGTTACAGCACAGACATCGATGTTCTCCATACTGAGAAGGGCCTCGAGTGCATGCATTTTGAGATTTAGACTTCTGGCATTGAGCAGCATTACCCTCAGTTTCTTCCCATTTTTGTTTTCTAGGGTGGTAGGTTTAGAATTTGAGCCTTGCCTAAAAAGGCACTATGGGGTGGCAAGAGCCTTAGCCAATATCCAGAATCCCAGGGTGACAGGTGCAAGCCGTCCCTTGCAGTAGCGTGGCTTGTCAAGCATGTCATCCCAGGCAGACAGACACTGGATCCCCTTTGAATGACACCAGACATTAAGCCAATTGTTAAAGCTGATCATCTTGTCTCTATATTGTGGCATCATTCTTGGTGAAGGAAGGATACTGCTCAGGGTTAGGGTCATACCTGCCTGGGCTACATAATCAGAGAGCTCCTCTATGTCTCTTTTCATGTAGTCCAGGGAGGTACGTCTCAGGTCGTTCACACCAGCATGCACAAAGTCTGTGTGATATTTGTACTTGCCGTGGAGTGACCAGTGCTTGTGTTATGTGGCGGATTCTAGCCCGATAGGCAGCTTACTGTGACCCTCTCCTTGTTCAGCCTGGTGAGTGGGACGCCAGTGTGTCTGACTATGGAGTCACCTATGACAAGTATGTTTGGTGTTGTATTTGGCCTTAAGGGCTGTGACTGCTTTGCACACTGCTTTTGTGGTGTATGTGTTGCTTGTGGGGTGTCTTGAGGTAGCAGTTGTTTGGGTGTCTGCTTTGGAGGCCTCTGCTGTTTAGGTAAATTTTACTCAGAGCCTCCGAGTATGTCTTTGTGTGTTTATGTGTTTGATTCAGTGGAGTGGTAGCATTATGTGAGGCTGGTTTTGTGGTGTGTGTAGTTGCCTTCTCCTCCTGTCTGGTCTTGCCAGTCCTGAGTTGAGAGAGCTCAGCCTCCAGTTTGGCTAAATAGCTGCATCTCTCACAAGTATTTGTGTTATGTGGGAGGAGGAGAGGGTTGTCTGTGTACATGAGGCAGTTATAACATTGCCTCAAGATTCCCAGATTCACCAGCTGGACCAGAGAGGAGATTGACAACTGACCTTTGGACATGCTAGAATAATATTGGGAAATCCTTAATTGAAAACAAGGGCCAGTGGGGAGTGAGGGTGTAGTGCTTTTAATTTTTAGTGCTGACTTATATAATTGCTTTAGTGAGCAAGTGCCAGGTAACTTGAGTGCAATGTGTTACAAGTAACTAAATGCAAAACGACAAACAGTAACTTTCTTTCAAGTGAAACAAGGAAATAAGTACAGTAAGCAATGCAGATATCACTAGTGATCCACAGAAGCGCTGAGAAGTTGTATTAGGTGGAATTAGCTTCCAGGGAAATAACAAGCAAACAAACAACAAGCATATAAACAAAGCTAGATTCAGCAGGCCTGGATCTAGTCTATGCTAGAGCAAACAAGGTGAACCAATTTCAGTAAGATACAGTTCAAATATTCAGGCACTATAAACCTTCAACCAGAAATTCCCAGCTCAGAAGGGCAGAGTCCAGCCTCTTCTCCCACAAGAGTGCAGACCACGAACCTTCTTAATGTAAAATAACTGGCCTGAAGCCCAAGCGCCTAAACCAGAACTAATACACTTGGACACTGGGCTCACAATCAGCAGTTCCCAACTTAGAAGGATGAAAGCTACCTGTCCTGCCACCACAGTGCTTGCCACAAACCTTCCTAATGTAAAACAACTGGTCTGAAGCCCAAGTGCTTAATCCAAAAGACTTGAATGATAGCTACACTTTAATCAAGTTACAACCAAGCAGTAATAAATACCATTGAATACTTTAGAGAATGTCTGGATTAGTGCTCAAGTTACACAAACAAAGCTAGATCCAGCAGGCCCGAATCCAGTCTATGCCACAGCAAACAAGGCGCACCAAATTCAGTAAGAAACAGTTCAGATATGCATGCACTATAAGCCTTTAACCAGAAATTCCCAGCTCATGAAGGGCAGAGTCCAGCCTCTCCTCCCACAAGAGTGCAGACCACGAACCCTCTTAATGTAAAATAACTGGCTTGAAAGCCCAAGTGCTTAAACCAGAATTAATACACTTTTAGAATAACAGACACTGAGCCCTCAATCAGCAGTTCTCAACCTAGAAGGATGTAAGCTACCTGTTCTGCCACAACAGTGCAGACCACAAACCCTCTCAGTGCAAAACAACTAACTGGTCCGAAGCCCAAGTGTTTAAACCAAAAGGCTTAGAATGATTTACACCAAGCAGTAATAAATACAATTGAGTATTTTAAGATGATGCAAAGTAAAAAGAAGTAGGTAAAAACACAAGTACAGTAAAAGCAGATGAAATTTTTTTTTTTTTTTATTCCTGAACAAGTGCTGAGATCAAAGAAACAGATTTGAGTGCTGAAACTAGAAAACTGGCTAGTTATAAGAAAAAAAACAAGCTAGAAGGCTTCCCTCAAACACAGAAGGGCTTGGGGCTCAGAAGCCTACAAATAGTCTGTACCACTTAACAAGAAAGGCAGGAAATAAGCTTAATTTTTTTTTTTTTTTCTATTTCCCAGATGCTCTCTTTGTACAAAGTAGGAGTGCCTGAAATCAGAATATGATCTCACTGCACTCAGTTGAGTGAGCAAATGAGATGGGCCCAGAGGCAGGCTGAGGGGCAGGCAGTTTCAATGCCACTAAGATTAACACCAAAACAAAATCAGAGCGGGTGGGTGGGAATAACTGAAGATCAACTTCACTTAAAAATTCCTTCAACACTCCTTCATACACAGTTTAAATCAAATTAAATACTGTATAATACTGTATTTTTTTTTTAAAAAGAGCAGATAAAGGTACTTAAATTCTCTTATACGTCCAGTTGAATATAACCAAGTTCTTTGCTGGCCAAGCTGAAGTTTTAAAGCAGGAATTATTTCACATGCACCAGTTTAAATATGCAAGGACAGGAAATCAAAGAATGTGGCTACCCCCACACCTGTAATTACTAGCAAATAACAAAATTCAGCCAACACTAGCTACTGAAGATCAGAATAACTTACAGCACATATGCACCTCTTAATGCACGACATATGTACAAAGGTTGACAGAGTTGTGGCTGGAAGCACATACACAGGACCAATATTGACATGTTGCTGTGATAACCTCATACATGTACTGTTGTAACAGGCTTGTTGCAACATGAGTCCTATGAGGGATATGAAGTCAGTAACTGTCACGGCTTTCACCATCTACAGACTGCAATCCTCACACTACCTTCTGCAGTTCACAGATACGTGTTCTGTGGGTAACACATGACTGACACCAAGGGTACAACACACTGCCCAGTCTGCAGACGACCTTGCAGATGCGGATTCCTCATAAATATAGAACTGACATGGCAGCTATTACAACATGTAGGACAGCCATATCCACACACACACTGTTAAACCAACATTACTCCACATGCAGCCAGGTCAGGCACACCCCCCTACTGTGTGTTGCCCTGTTTCCACAGTGTATGTTGTTAGAGGTAAATCCCCAATCCATCTGACATGCTGTTCACCAAACAACAGATATAGTTCCTGCCCGAAGTGGATGTAAAGGGCTAACACCAACATGATGTTTCTAGATATTGGAGTGTGGTTCCATGCAATTGGCTATGGGAATATTATCACAGCTGTTCCACATGCACTCAGCTAGAGAAGGACTGCAATTGGTGCAGAGGCAATCAGCTGATCATGAACATCACTTACAAAACACAAGCTGCTGCCTAAGCAAAGCAGGTGTACATCTCCACATCCACCAGAGAGGGTGTGAGAGGGACAGACAGAGGCAAAGGATATCAGGGAAGGTGTGGGTGAGTAAAACCTAAGCATGTTTGTGTCACACACCTACCAGTACAGGGTTTCAAAACCTGACTGACTATGCATAGCTATCACATGTGTATGCAATTACTGCATGTACCACATAGCTTACATGTTGGTGAGCTGTCCAGACGTATATGTGCTGGTGAGTGACATCTGCAACACTGTTGTGATACAGTAGGTGTAGCACACGAGCCTGTCCACAGGAACAGGTGTCAGCGTCACCACAGCCACACTCTCTAAGGGACTCATACACATTGCCACACTTGGCAGGGTAACGAATACACTTCCTAACCAGTTACTTTGCCACAATACAGTAATGCGTAGGTATCAATTGGCCCACAGGGGTTATCCTGTGGTTCTATAGTCAAAAGGTATGTGAAGGTGTCTGACATTAGACAGCATGCTTTCAGTATGCCAATGGGGGTGGTACTGGGTGTGAATGTGGTTGGAAGCATCATATACCACACACACACACACACACACAGACACAGGGTGCCAGTACCAGCATGCATGTGTGCATTGCTTCATGAGTGTGTAGTGGTTGGCTGTGCCAGACAGCTGTACAAGGCTAGGTGTAGGGTATACCTTGGCATCAGGCCACATGAGAATGGTCTGCATTATAGCTAAGGGGTGTAGTGTCTGGAATGACCCACACAGGTGGGTATAGTATTCACCATCCAGTCACCTGGCCAGTGCTGTGCAATGTTTGCCATGTATGTGTTCTATACGCCATGACATAGACAGTGTCTGGGATGTGCACGCATCCCACATTCATGTACAGTGGCATGTGGAAGTGTACCTGTTTGTCTGGCCCATGTTGTGTACACAGAATGTTATCATCAGATGTGACAGTCCCGCCCTCGTGTGGCAGGCCAGGTAATGGACAGCAGGATGACCCTGCACCTACATTGATAGCATGCTACAGGTATTCCCTGGTGTCAATGGCATCTGTCCATACAGGGCATGTGTGTAAGGCATGGTATGTCCTTTGTGGATCACATTTGATGGAACCACAGTTGTTGCAGGTGTCCAGTTGGAAACATACTGAAGGTGCACTGTCTGCAATTATGTGCCTATCGTACTGATGGATGGACAGGGTGCCATGTCCTCTGTAGGCCACTGCATTCACACCATAGTTTCTATCTGTTGCCAATATGCAGTGTACTAAACACATATTGGCTAATGCCTCGACATGTGTGTGTGTGTGTGTGTGTGTGTGTGTGTGTGTGTGTGTGTGTGTGTGTGTGTGTGTGAGACATGGGTTGAGAGTGTGCTCTGGGTAATACCGGGGTTGCTAACTGTGACTCCATGGCCTTGATGTCACATGTATGGGTATAGCTATGCACCCCAGCCTCTTGGTTATTTCACAGCTGTTATCCCTGTACAGTGGACATTGTGATAGATACTAGGAGCACCATATAAGAAATTTGCAAATCCCGCTCCACATTGGGCCCAGGTGTCACACACTCACACCCACAGGATACGTGCTTTACACACACACACACACACACACACACACACACACACACACACACACACACACACACACACACACACACACACACATCTGTCATGTCCAGAAGTAGAACCCTTACCTAACTACTTTATTACACTACAGCACTATGCAGTTATAGTACGTGCCACAGTGATTACTGTAGTACACCTTCCCCAAAGGTGTATATCACATTGGCTGACATCAGCAGGATTGCCAAAGTAGGGCATTTGACATGTACTGAGTGTGACTAGCCTAAAATGCATTGCTTCTTACACAGACAGTGGAACACACACAAAACATCCACAACCAACATGCGTGGGTATAGAACCCCTAACAGAGATCCATAACACACTACAGCATGGAGCTGTTATAGGACGCACCATGGGAATTACTGGTGAACTCCTTCCCCAAAGGTGTATAACACATTGGCTGACATCAGCAGGTTGCCAAAGTAGGGCATTTGAAATGTACTGAGTGTGACTAGCCTGTAATGCATAGCTCCCTACACAGACAATGAAACACACACAAAACATCCAGAACTACCATGGGTGGGTATAAAACCCTACCAGAGTTCTGACTCACACTACAGCAGTATGCAGTTATAGCATGCGCTACAGAGATTACTGGGCTACAATCTTCCCAGAGGTGTATTTTGGGGTGGATGACATCAGCACTCTTACCAAGGTAGAGCATTTAAATTGTAGGGGGTGTGCCTACCCAAAAAAGCATTGCCTTCTACACACAACACTACAACTGGTGAGAGATGCACTTACATAGCCAAAGTGGAAGCAAAGCTCTCTCCACCCAAGACTATGCTAGACAGTCAAGAGGAGAAGGTTAACACCTGCACTACACTTCAAGTAACACATAGCCCTTCTAAACCCACACCACCAACACCCACACATAGCAACACTAAATCCACATATGCGGAGGCCCTTAACTGTAACCTGCCCAAGCAACAAGGACCTCCGAAGCTGAAATGCAAACAAACACCAATCACAATCAAAGTGTCACATAGCTCACAATACCAGTGTGCCACCCAGAAACAGCCCCGGAGGCAAGACAATCCACCTAATACTGTAGTCATATGTGACTCTATAGTCAGACGCACTGATGTCCCACTCACCAGGCTGAACAAGGAGAAAATTACAGTCAGTTGCCTGTCGAGTGCCAGGATCCACCACATAATGCATGCATTCAAGTCACTCCACAACAAATACAAATATGACTCTGTCATTGTCCATGTTGGAGAGAATGACTTGAGATGTACCTCCCTGGATTACATGAAAAGGAACATGGAAGAGCTCTCGGATCATGTGGCCCAGGCAGGTATGACCCTAGCCCTGAGCAGCATCCTGCCTTCGCCCAGAATGATACCACCATATAAGGACAAAATCATTGACTTCAACAATTGGCTAAACTTCTGGTGTCATTCAAAGGGGATCCAGTATCTGTCTGCCTGAGATGACATGATCAACAGACCACGATGCTTTGCCAGAGATGGTCTGCACCTGTCACCCCTGGGATTCAGGTTACTGCCTAAGGCTCTTGCCACCCCTATAATGCCTTTTTGAGGCAAAGTTCAAAGGACAAAACCACCACCGTAACAAGTACAAGCATGCAAAATCTGAAGGTAATGTTACTCAATACTGGAAGTCTAAACCTCAAATTGCACTCTCTCGAGGCACTCCTAAAAATGGAGAACATCGATATCTGTGCAGTAACTGAGACCTGGTTCAAGGCTCCAGAGAGCACCCCTGCAATACCAGGCTACAACTCTTACCACACTTTTCGACTACCAAACCAGGATCGAAACACTAAAGGTGGAGTGTCCATATTCACCAAGGATATTCACACCACTAGGCTAGTTGCCCAACACAATGCATCTGAAATTCTCCAGGTGCAACTAACACTAGGTAAGACTGCAATCCAAATTGTAGCTTGCAATAGATCCCCCACCTTGCCCCAAGATTTTCACTACACCTTTCTAAACATGCTGGAAAATATTAAGATACAACCAAACACCCTAATACTGGGTGATTTCAACTACCCTGCCATTAACTGGGAAAACTACTTGTGTACCAACACCTTTGCCCAACGGTTCTTGAAATTCATAAATTCCAATGCCCTGGATCAACTAATCCATAGTTCCACCAGGGGCTCCAATATCCTAGACCTGGTCATTACTAACATAGGAAATCGATGCTCCACACTTATGGTCACCCCCTTGTTGGTCAGGTCAGACCATAAACTAATCACCCTTAACATTCACATCCCACCCCCACCCCCCAATAAGGAAACCTCCATAAAAAAACTTCTCCAAAGCCAACTTCATGCTACTCAAGTCAGACGTGACATACTTCATGACACCCATGCAGACGGGAACTGAAAGTTCGACTGCTGAGTCCTACACTAATGCACTGTACGAGCACATCCACTCATGCATGAATTGTGCCATCCCAAATAGAACCAAGATGCTCTCCTCCAAAAAAGGAAGCCGATCTGGTGGTCCCTTGCCATAAACAAACTTTACAACAAAAGGAAGAAACTGTTGCAGAAAAGAGGAAAATCCCAGGATGCAAAAATCCCCTTACCAGCCTCAGTAAGAAGCTGAGATCCCTCATAAAATCCTCCAAAGCTAGATATGAAAATAAAATTGCCAAAGATTCCAAAGACATCCACAAGGCATTCTATAAATATGTCAAGAATCTAAATGGCAATTCTCAGATCTGCTCTGAGCTACAACAGAATGACATTAAATATACTGATCCCAAGGATATTGCCAATATCTTGGCAGATCAATTCAGTGCCAACTTCACCCTCCTCTCACCCCCTAAATGGTCCATCTCAATACTGGAAGATTGCCAAATTCTGGTAATAATGGCCACACAGGTAAAAAATGCACTCTAGAAAGCTAAGAATACAGCATCCATGGGACCAGACAACATCCCAGGCTGTGTACTACATGAACTACAAAAGAAACTGGCACCTCATCTAAGTGTCATGTTTAATCATACCCTCACCTCAGGCTTTGTGCCCACTGAGTGGCGCACAGCTACAGTTATCCCACTCCACAAGGGGGGATCCACCTTGGATCCCGAGAACTACCACCCCATCAGTCTGACGAGCCTGATCTGCAAAGGCCATGGAACGTATTATCATGGAACTTATAAACAAAGACATTGGCAACCTTCAAACACTGGACCCCACCCAGTTTGGGTTTGTAAAGTGCTGATCTTGTCTCCTGAACATGATTGACTTCTTCAAATCAGTCTCCAGAGCTGTGGAAAAGGGCAAGGCGGTCCACACAGCCTATCTGGACGTCGCCAAGGCCTTTGACACCATCCCCCACTCTGGAATCATAGATAAACTTACTAAGCTGGGCATTAATCCCTATGTCACTCGATGGGTTGCTAATTGGCTTACTGACAGAGCCTACACTGTAAAAGTAGCTGACTGCAAATCCAGCTCCAGACAAGTGACAAGTGGAGTACCTCAGGGTTCAGTCCTGGGACTGCTCTTGTTTGGCATCTACTTCTCTGAAGTACAGGCCAACACTAAGGGACTCTGGGTAACAAAGTTCGCAGATGACTGCAAATTGGGAGCCATTACTGAATCCCCAAATGATGTGGATACTCTACAAAAGGGCCTACAGATGCTTGGTACCAGAGTCATGGGCTCAAGCTCAATGCCAAGAAATGTATAGTTATCCCCTTAGGCATAAAACACATACCAGTGAATTACCACATAGGTGGCAGTACACTAAACGTCGAAAGTGTGATAAGAGACTTACGGACACAGGTGGTCAGTGGTCTCACCTTTGATAACCACATCACCACAACAGCTAGGAAATCCTTCAAAGTGGCACACCTCATCACTAAGGGCTTTTCATCCAGAAAAAAGGAGGTTATTGCCTACTGTATTCATCCCTCATTAGACCCATTATAGAATACAATGCCCAATTTGTTATGTACCTCTCAAGACATCTGCAACAACTGGAAAGGCCGCAGAAATACCTCACTAAAAGAATCACAGGCCTAAAGCAGATGTCCTGTGCTGTCGTCTTAAAAAACTCCAGCTATATTCTGTCGCATATCATCTACTCAGAGGCGATCTCTGCTTAACATACAAGGCCATGTCAAACCCAGAGCTGTTGGACATGCTACACTTAAAGAAATACCAATCCCTCAAAGCCACATGCTACAGGGATCTAAACCTTGTCATCACAATAAACAAAACATGCTGGAAGGATAAGTTCCCGACACAGAGATTCCCCAGACTCTGGAATAGACTGCCCATACATGTCAAGCAGAGTGCCTCTTTGACCCTCTTCAAAAGGAACCTTGACGACTGGATGGGAGAAAGGAAATTCACCCTGGGGATCATGTCAGTCACCCTTCTAGACAGGGGTCCAGGGAAGTAAATAGTGTGGGGTGAAATAGCCAGGGAACTGTTATGGCTAGGCTTGTACAGGTCCTAGGGTCGATAGCCTAGTACCAACCTATGAACCTATGAACCTGTCTCTGTATGTCTACCTTTGGCTTATTATAGTGTGTTGTCCTTACACATATGTCTGTATTCCTAGCCACTGTTTGTGCAAGGCATGCGTGGTGCATACTGACGAGTGTCTGCACTAACAACTGCAACTGCCAGATATGTCTGGTCCACTGGTGTTTGCAGACATGGCATTCATGTGTTTAATTGTGTGAGCATGCCCAGTATGACCTTTTATTTAAGTTTGTGAGCATGCCCAGTATGGCCTTCTGTATTTAATGTGTGGATCAAGTCCAGGTAGTTTGTACTGCAGTACTGACCTTGGTGGTGTACACCAACAGGTGGCATGGTGTTTCTGAAGGGTATCCATCAAGCATTTGGCAGTTACTGTTCCTACATGTCTGCATAGGATGGGGGGGGGGCTCAGTTGACTATGTCTACATTTCTACACAGGATGGGGGGAGGGTCATACCTGACTGTTATTACATTACTACATGGGGGGGCACACCTGTCCATTTCTACATTTCTACACAGGGTTGGGGGGCACACCTGACTGTTATTACATTACTATGTAGGATGTGGGGGGCACATGTGACACTTGTACACATTTGCTATGACTGTACTGGTATGTCATGTACACCATTTCATTCTGTATTGCTAATTATCATGCTGACTAGAGGCATACCAGTGTTCTACAGATCGTGGCTTTGGTTGCCCTACATATTATTGTCTGCCTTCCTACCCTTCAGAACTAACATCCCACTGCCTGCCCTGCTGTGGTCTGTCTGTGTAGGCCTGGGGGGGTTAACCATAGCCATCATTCAGGAGCCATGGCACAGGCTGTGTTTGGGTTTGTCTACACCTGCCCTGCTGGCTGAGACTGTTGTTGGGTATGCGAACCATCCTGACTGGTATGTGTGGGTCATATGGACACACATGTCGCTCAGCACATTTCCAGCAGTGGGTTTTGTCACCCTGTGTATTACTGGCTACTATGGGGACTCCAGTATGTGGTACAGATGTCATGGTGCCACTATGGGTGGCTACTGTCTGCTGCCATAACATTCAGCCACCCAATTCCCTTGCATGCTTGCATCCATACCATAGCTACAGGTAACGACACATTCTACTCCATTTGGCAATTGGTAAGTTGATTGACCTACCTTGAGGGTGTGCCAGACTTGCGGATGGTGCTGGAGGGCTGCCTATGTTGGATGCACATAGTACACTCCCTATACATGGTTGAGCACAGGTAGTATCATATTTGGCATTCCTTTTACTGTATGTACAAGTTAGAGAGAGGTGTCATTCCCTGGGTCCCTACTGTGTCAGTGCATGTGCTATGTGTTGCCTCTTTGCCGCAGCCACAGCATACTGGGCGCACCTTCATCTGCCTATTGGAGCAGGCTCAGGTTGTTCCTCCTCTGGGTCACTCTGAGCTTGTGCAGGCCTTGGCATTGGCCAGGGGCTGTGTGGCCCTGCCCCATGCTGTTCCTGCTGCAGCTGTTTCTACAGGGTCATATTGTGTAGCATAGCACATACCCTAACAGCTTGGGTACATGTAGGTGGTGAATACTGCAAGGCTCCACCGGATGTGTCCAGACACAGTAACTGTGACCTGAGCATCCCAAACACATGCTCTATTATATGTCTTGACTTTGTGTGTGCCTCATTATGGCATTCTTGTTCAGGTGCGTGTGCATTTCTGATGGGTGTCATCAGCCACGGCTCCAGTGTGTACCCAGCATCCCCCACTAGGCGACCATAGCGGATGTCCCCATTGACAAATCTCTGGTACAGCTGCGTCAGATGCCATATGTGGGAATCGTCATAGCTTCCAGGGCAGCCAGCACACATTCATTATAATACCCTGGGCATCACGTATGACCTGGCAATTGATGGAGAGGATGTCTCTGCGGTTGATGTAGGCTCTACCCTCCTCACTGGGTGGTGCTTTGATGCATGTGTATGTGCAGTTTATAGCACCCACTACCCCAAGGTATTCTGTTATTTGATGGAAGAGATGCATATTGCTGGTCAACACCTCACGGGTGTTGAGGAAATATACATGCTCACTGGCATGCGCTGACATGGCATCCAGGAACTGGTGGAATACTCTGGATGATGATGCCTGTGAGATCCCCATGATATCCCCAGTTGTGCCTTGGGAGGTATCTGTGGCTAGTATACCTAGGCTTACACATACCTTGATATCCACTGGGATGGGTTCCCCTTGGTCAGTTTGGTGTGTCAGGTGTGGCTGGCACAGCTCAACAATTTGATGTAGGTCTCTGTCCACCCTATAGCACCCACTATCTCCAGCTCATGTAGCCCCTGGTAGGTTACCCTGGATCTGTACATTCTTCTCTGTTTCCTCACTGTGGGTTGTTTGGCAGCATTCACATCCTCACCACCCCCAGCCTCTTGCACATGTTGTTCTATGTTGCCTGCTGCAGCCCTTCTCATTTTGTAGGTTTGTTTGTTAAGATTTGCATAGGATTGCCTGCTAATGCATAGCTATATGTCTCACACTGAGCCTCCCCCCTTAGCAACCACTACTCACTGGCCATGTTGTCTTCTGCCTGCCATTGACTTGCATGGCAGAATACTTATTTTAGTTAGAATGCTTAATTTAGGTTCATTTTGTTATTTTTTCCCTGATCCTGTTTGCACGCCGCTGCCCTACGCTTAAACAACTGAGATCGACTACAAAATAATGAAAGTTGATTTTTGAATTTATTTTTATGTTGGCAATGCCAATGGCCTTATACTTGGCCATTGGCATGCTTACTGCATGATATGCAGCCTTTATTTGGAGCTGTCATAGCTCCATTTTGGATTTTACAGAAAAGTACTCTGTTACTAACCGAGTACATTTCTGCAGTTAGCACTAGTCTTGCACGGACTGTTGCAAGCTTCCTGGATTGCAAAATCACCTTATTTGCATAAATTTCTACTGCAAATGGGGTGATTTGCATACCAGGGCTTAGTCCATGCAGGAGTAGTGCAGGAGCGCTCATGCACGCCCCTGCAGGCTGTTCCTGGATCGCACTGCAGACATATTGCCTGCTTGTGCTCCTGCACTGATCTTGCACTCCATGCAAGCATTTGAGAATCTGGGGGAGAGTCTTTGTATTTAAATTTCTTGCACTTGAATGTACAGACAAGGGATCAGCTGTGAGCAAATGAACAGCTAATAGCTGAACTTAATTAAGTAAAAAGGAAACCCTTTTTCATATCCTTTGTTATACTGTAATGATTACAGAAAAAAAGTTTGATAGGCTGAGAACTCATATAATATCCATTCATATTTTTTATTTTTTTTCCATTGGCTGTCTAGCTGAAAATCAAATGCTCTGGGAAAACCTGAGCATTTATTGGTTGTGAGAATGTTACCAAAGGGGTTTCATTTCAAAAATCATTTTGCCTCCTGAGAACTGTGACTGAAGCCAATGTACTACTTTTCTGTTACTTTTTTCCTGTTGCATCATTTTCTTTTTTAGGAAGGCCCACAGTTGTGCTTCTTTTATGTACATGGACTACATGAGTGTGAGCTGTGCCAAAAAGCATTTGCACCCTGACCAACCACTATGGCTGCATTAGAGTGTGCATCTGCACTGAGGCTTGACATAGTGGGCATTGCACCTTACCTGCTGTCCATTTGGGGGAGGGGCGTAAGAGACATGAAGGTTCTCCTAGCCCTGACTGGACAACAGACACAACTCTCTGCTTTCACTTTTCTATTTCTTCACCTTATTTGATATCAGGAGCCTGGAAGAAATAAATGGGGTTAAAGGTATTGAAGCTTTAAGGGTGTAGGGGACAGAAGGACCAAAAACAGAATAAAAAAAAATCTAGTACTACATTTTGTCCAAGTTTATTTCCCACCACAGTACTTCTGTAAATTCAGTAGTTTACAGGATGGAGTCAAGTTTATAGCAGAAACACTGATTTTTCTGCATTATGCCTCCAATACAAGGCAGATGGCACACGAGGAATGGAACGTGCATAAAAAAATAAAACAAAAAAGCAAGACCCAAATAGCCCTCCTTATAAATGCAGTAGTTTTCATATTTCAGTGGCTAGTTTATTTTTCTTGTTTTCTATTCTTAAAAAAATATCTAGATTCTGTTATTTCTAATGTCAGATGCAAAATGACATGCTGCAATATGCATGCTAGGAACATGAGAGCAATGCACTCAGGTAAGCGACTTACTCATCGTTTATATCCTCATTAACAGCTTGTCAGCTGTCAATGTTGTGCTGCTCAGTTCTAGTTTGTCACAAACCTCTTCATCATTTCCCTCACTCCATCATTGGAGCAATGCCATGATATAATAGATTAAGCCATTTAAACCCAGGTAGTGTCAAACAAGACAAACAGGCAAGTATCAAGCTTCATCACTTGGATAAAACTCCACCTGTCGTTAAAATTCAACCCATCAATTCATGCTTTGTAGGGGGAAAAGGATGACTACATGAGCACCCACAAATTCCAATATAGGATCAAGGGCAGCAAGTTCCTACATATTCATTGGCTTTCAGGTGATACGAAGGAGTGAAAATAAAAAAGTGCTACTAGGCAGCATGATGCATTTGTGCAGATTAAGTGGGTTTGTAACCCAGTGTAACATCTGAAAGGTTACTGTTAATTAACAGTGAAGAACTACATATGGCACGGCACCCTTCTACATGGAATACATGAATCCTTGCATACATGATGGCCTCGCAGAAGAAGATTCGTATTCAGAGTTACAAAAATGTCCATAACTTCCAAGCTTCATAGGAGCAATCAACTCTGGTGGCATAGAGGGATAAAGACCTAACTACGGCCCAGCCACCCTAGGTTGGATTAGCTGCTCGTTTGACTGAAGGAGTAGCAGTAAGGGATGGGTGAGCCTGTCTGGGGAGAGAGCACTCATTGGTGACACTCTCTAATGGGAGGCATGGTCCAAAAAGGGCAGTTGCTCTTGGCCATAATCAATAACCATTGTGGGAGGGAATTGGTAGGGTATATAAAATTAAAAAACTCAAGATCCATAATCAACCACAGTAGCTCTGGAATAAGTCCGGAGTGGATAGAAGGAAGCATGTTAGACTTAGAGTGACCATGGGGCACTGGGGTGAGGTGGGGGGGGGGGGGGGGGGTGGGCTGGTACAAAAATTAAAAAAAAAAAAAAAAAAAAAAAAATATTCAGAGAATCCATATGATGCATACCCAGAAAGAAAATGGGGAAACATCACAAATTTGCTTATACAAAGGTTTCCTTAGGTACACTTTTGCTGTGTGCTGTAGCCCAGTTATAAGGTAGGTTTAGTATCTTACCTTAGCTAGCCTCAGTGCAGGAGGACACGTTGGGCCTCTGAATCATATATCTGAAGTATTTCTAATGAAAGACATAAAACCTTAGTAAATGCGCAAGTCAGAAAACTTAAATTAACAGCAGATGATGCCGATTTCATGTAACACTCCAGATGCCAACTGATAATTCATCAAAATTCACAGCAGTTAGTGACATTTGACCTTTATATCTTCAGTGATTATTTTCACAATGGCACATGCTTTGTCAAGAAAATGCTGGTGTACACAAACACATTACTTCACTGTTTTTACTGCTGAGTCATTTATCTAATTGTTGTGCTACAAGTATATACTTCTTTTTAATATTTCTCTCCATTGCAGTTACAGAGAACTGAATACCCCTCTGTGAACTGATAGCAATGATTTATTCATCACATTTACTGGAAACAGGCTAGTCAAGACCAAGCACTGCATTTTCATTTTTAAAAGTTATTTTCCTTCTTCCTGTTTGTACAACAGTGAGTTATAAATGTCCAGAGGCAAGTGCTTTCCTCCTTTTTTTACTTGCTCATAAAGGATGCAGGATGTAAATTACATTGCCTTCTGTCACAATTCATTTGCAAGGAATGATGGGGATTTATTTTGAAATTCTGCCATGCTTACAAGATTTTGTAAAGGCCGGATACTCTTCTTAGCTTCTCTTTGGTGTTCGTGCGGATTAACATAGCCATACTCTGTAGATCCTTGAAATTTCTACTGCCTCCTGCACCAAGTTTTAAGCTCTGTCCTATAGGCTGGGGTATACAGCCCATAAATTATAGGTTCAGAACAAGTATTAAGGAGGCCAAAAAGAAACAGTATGTGATTAACATACTCTAGAATTCTTATGAGCATTTCTGGTTGAACAAGTACCTTAGCCCTAGCAGGTAATATGGAGTCCAACAGAGAGTAAACAAGACTACAGTAATAACTGTCATTTTTAGGGTCTTCATTCGGGCCTCTGGAATATGGTGACTTACACTTCTTCGTAGGCAGCTGTTGTCATCTATTAAAAAAAAAATCAATTACTTTTTCTAAATTTAGCTGATTCCTGCAGAAGTTAACTATGTGCCTGACTACTGATAGCCAAGCAACTGCAATCTCACATCAACTTGTGACTAGTACACAGTAACTCTTGACCCTCCATTGACTAGCTGCAGTTACCTATAAGATTCAGTCTTTTTTCTACATAACGAGCCACATCTGCTATTTACAATTCCATGTGCTACATCTATTCTGCAAACAGTATCATAAATAATCTGCTACATGATGCCTGTATTTGTGATGCCAATGTCTTGTACTAGTATTCTTCTAACCAGCTGTGACTATTTTACCAAATACCATAATGCTGTTACTATATCTCCAACTATTTTGCTCAAGTCTGTCCAGCCATAGACTGCTTGCAAACATTCTTCCATTAAATTTCTACTGTCTTGCCTAATACCTTTTTGTAAACTTTACCTCTTTATCTCATATGAAAGGCAGAAATATCAAGTAGTATTCAACAATGTTTTGTCATAGGAAACAAAAGAGCTTGTTAATTCTGCTCTCCACAATTTGTCAATGAGTTGATTAACCACCTTGCATCAAGACTAGTATGTTATATATATTCTGCTCCTGTTCTTTGAGTTGCATCATATCCATTCCTTAAATATCCTGCACATACCTCTCAAATGTACAGATTTTCACAGTATGTAATGATTTTTGCCTCATATTTCTGGTCTGTCTCATAATATTTGTGGTTTTCTGGCAAATCATTGAAAACTGAAGCCACTAAATAATGACAGATATGAGTTTCAGACCATGTCATAGTGTAGTGTTCTGCAAGTATTGCTGTGTAACATGATGAATCATAGATATCTGAACTACGCTAGAGCCAAGCTGATCAGTCCACAGAATTAACAAGTGTGCACACACTTTTACGGAGTTGCATCTATGTATTTCTGGCACTTCTGTGGAACAATATGAGTAGGGCAAAGCACATTATCTTCACCTTGTTCAGACTGTCAGTCCAGATAATTAATCCAGTACAGTGTGTGTGTGTGTGTGTGTGTGTGTGTGTGTGTGTGTGTGTGTGTGTGTGTGTGTGTGTGTACTCACATGAATAACTGTTTGTGTGTCTGTGGATACTGAGTCAGTATATAAGTAGTGCAACTGGATGTACTTCAGTGTTTATTATGATAGTATGTATGTGTGTGTGTGTGTGTGTGTGTGTGTGTGTGTGTGTGTGTGTGTGTGTGTGTGTGTGTGTGTGTGTGTGTGTGTGTGTGTGTGTGTGTCTGTGTGTGTGGTCACATGAATGTCTAACACAAGTGTTAGTGTGATTGCATGTGCTTCAGTGCTTCTATGACAGAGTGTGTGTGTGTGTGTGTGTGTGTGTGTGTGTGTGTGTGTGTGTGTGTGTGTGTGTGTGTGTGTGTGTGGTCACATGAATGTCTAACACAAGTGTTAGTGTGATTGCATGTGCTTCAGTACTTATTATGACAGTGTGTGTGTGTGTGTGTGTGTGTGTGTGTGTGTGTGTGTGTGTGTGTGTGTGTGTGTGTGTGTGCCTGTCTGTCAGTCTGTCTTTCTGCCTGTCTGTGTGAGTGTGTATGTAGGACCGCTGCTTACTACCTGATGTGACTTATGGCTTGTGTAGGTGGGGAGATTATGGATGCTGAGTGTGCTATAAATTTGTATGATTGTGTTTGTCTGTGTGCTTTTGCATGTGCCTGTATGACTGACTGTACGTTGTCTGGGGGCAGGAGGGTGTGGTTGTGTGGGTAATTGTAGGCACCTACACTACTTATTTGTGCAGGATGGTAAAGAGCTCCTCTAAGTAACAAACTACTAAAATGAGTGATTCATAGTTATACCAATTAAGTATTAATGGGATTCAGTGTCATGCAGGTTGTACAGGATTATGAAACACATTAATTCTGTACAGCACAATTCACATTATCTGAGTAAGGACAATTGAACTACTGCAAGATATGACTATGAATTTCACCCAAGGGCAACTGTCATCTACATACCTCTACCATCCATCACACATACTATTGCTTTGATTATGATCATGCAAAGGTAGTCTGTGATGTACTACTGTGATGTGGTACTGGGATGTGAAACTGTACTCTAACCTATGCATAAGAGCAGCCAAGTTTTGTTAAAGGGATTTCCCCATGTGTTATTTACCATTTCTCCCATTTTGGTCTACACAGCCTCACATTTGCAAAGTGGCACCTGCAGTTGGTATTGGCCTCTCTCCCAATCTCTAAGCAATGCCGAGGAAACCCTCATCACAGCTTAATACTGCTGGGTCACATGTTTAACCCCTAAATGTCTGGCAATTTATCATAGAACTAAAGCTATGAATTGTAACAAGTTTCATATTGTAGCCCAGAGTTTGATACTTTCATTCTCCATTTGCTTACTCCATGAGGCTAAACAAGTCACTTATTCAGACATTGTTTCTGCCTCAAACCTGAAAATATGCTTGGGCGTATTAGGTTACCTGGATAACAAATGATAAAAATAAAAGAAAATGAAACTGCCAAGCACATGGGATGTAGGGAGGATCATATCCTTAGGTCTTAGAGCGAATATTGTGGAGTGCAAATCTATCTAATTTTCAGTGACAGCTGTGGAATCCAAAGTCTTTAGCTGAGTATTTTTTTTTCCTCAATTGTGGTCTGTGACTATATATCTCCTTTTTCTTATATGCCTGATTTTCTGCTCAGTGTGTTTAAGTGAAAAACATTTAAAAATATGCCAGTTAAGTCTGTCTGCACTACTGAAGAAGTAAATGTCAGTAAAGAGAATTGTTCTGTAGCTTATGTTAAGTATTGATAATTTTCTTTCACAAAGTAAAATAGTAATGTTTTAAGCAGCCTATTTTTGAAATAATCATTCAGATACTTTACAGGAATAGTATCTCTGTAGACATTAGATTCATGTCAGTTTGCCAATGACAATCTTAATGATGGACATCTCATTGATAGCCACTTACCAAAACACAATACAGTGATCAAAGCTATCAGTGTGTGCATAGGAAATGATTTTGAAGGGGGGGGGGTAAGTTCTCCTGCACTTTTCACACCCCACAAGACTTATACATCTGCCAAATTTAAGGTTGCACAGCATTAGAGTAAGGTAATTACTACCTCCCCCACTGAAGTTTTGCATCCTTAAGCATGGTATAATTTGATACACGCACAAAACGAAAACCACATTTCCAAAGATGTATATATCAGATAAAGAATGTGTTCTAGACTGGATACTAACCACAGAACCTTGTTAATATCTCTCCTGCAAGTATTCTGCGAAGCTCTGTAAGTGATGATCATTCTATTTATGCTATTTATTTTATTTATTTATTTTACATTTGTTGACTGGGAATGCCTGACTGAACCTAAGCCCTTTTTCATCAGAGGCCCGGGGAGAAAAGCTCCAGTAAATACTTATAACATTTAATCATTATTACAGATATTATACAGGTAGAATAAGGCAATCAGCTAGCAGACTACAGTTACATTTGTGAGAGTATTACAGAGTACATTTCATCATCATACAAATATTTTATAGGTAGAAAAATGTTAAACACAGCTAGATTACAGCCACAACATTTTTTAAAAAAAGTAGTTGTTAGTATAAAAGCAACATAGGGGTAAAAATTTTTTTTTTTTTTTTTTTTTTTTACAATTAATCTAACAGGATACAGTACAAGTATAAGAGAGAGGAGTACATTGATTAGGGAAGTGAAAGTAGAGAGTTTTCAAGGAGGGTTTGAGCATTGGCAGATCCATTTCCTGTTGAAATATTCTTTTAGAGTTAGTTTAAATTGTTTGGGATGTGTGTGTTCGAATTTCGAGGGGAAGTTTGTTCCATTCAATAGAGGGGTGGTAGCTCTATAAGTTACATCCTGCTTTAGATTTGGGCTTATAGATTTTTAAGAGTCTTGGGAAGAGCTGCAGAGGTTTCTTGAAGGAGCATAGTGGGAGATGATAGAGTGTAAGGCTGGACAGAATGATGGCTGGTAAAGAATTGAGTGTATGGTTTGGAGCTGAGAGAAAAGGAGCAGGTGAGGCAACTCAAGCCAGTTTAAATATCTTAGAGAGAGACAGTGGTGAGATCTGTAGGATTGTTGAGTTGCAAATATAGCTACTTTGTGGTATGTAGTCTCAAGTCTAGTGAGGAGAAAGGAGTTAAGGTTAGTAAGGATTTGTGAGCAATATGTTAAGCAGGGGAGAAGGTAAGCATGACTGAGGGCTATTCTAGCTTGACATACCTGTGGAAGCATGGAGGTGTTTAGGTGAAATGGCAGTGGAGTTTTTAAACAGATTGTTTAATGAAATCTTGGAAAGAGAGAGGATGCCTGAGGAATGGAGAAAAAGTGTTTTGGTACCGATTTTTAAGAATAAGGATGATGTGCAGAGCTGTAGTAACTACAGAGGGATTAAACTGATCAGTCACAGCATGAAGTTATGGTAAAGAGTAGTGGAAGCTAGGTTAAGAAGAGACATGATGATTAGTGATCAGCAGTATGGTTTCATGCCAGTAAAGAGCACTACAGATGGGATGTTTGCTCTCGGAGTGTTGATAGAAAAGTACAGAGAAGGTCAGAAGGAGTTGCATTGTGTTTTTGTAGACTTAGAGAAAGCATATGACAGGGTGCCCAGAGAGGAGTTATGGTATTGCATGAGGAAGTCGGGAGTGTCAGAGTAGTATGTAAGAGTGGTACAGGATATGTACGAGGGTAGTATGACAGCGGTGAGGTCTGCGGTGGGAGTGACGGATGCATTTAAGGTCGAGGTGGGATTACATCAAGGATCAGCTCTGAGCCCTTTCTTATTTGCAATGGTGATGGACAAGGGGACAGACAAGATCAGACAGGCGTCCCCATGGGCTATGATGTTTGCAGATGACATTGTCATCTGTAGTGACAGTAGGGAACAGGTGAAGGAGACCCTGGAGAGATGGAGATATGCTCTAGAGAGAAGAGGAATGAAGGTCAGCAGGACTAAGACAGAATATATGTGTGTGAATGAGAGGGAGGATAAATGAATGGTGATGATGCAAGGAGTAGAGGTGGTGAAGGTGGATGAGTTTAAATACTTGGGATCAATAGTTCAGAGTAATGGTGAGTGTGGAAGAGAGTTGAAGAAGAGAGTACAGGCAGGATGGAGTGGGTGGAGAAGAGTGTCAGGAGTGATTTGTGACAGACGAGTACCAGTAAGAGTGAAAGGGAAGGTCTACAAGAGGGTAGTGAGACCAGCTATGTTATATGGGTTTGAGACAGTGGCACTAACAAAAAGGCAGGAGTTAGAGCTGGATGTGGCAGAGTTAAACATGTTAAGATTTGCACTGGGTGTGATGAGGGTGGACAGAATCAGGAATAAGTATATTAGAGGGTCAGCCCAGGTTGGAAGGTTTGGAGACAAAGCCATAGAGGCACGATTATGTTGGTTTGGACATGTGCTGAGGAGGGATACTGAGTATATTGGGAAAAAAATGCTAAGGATGAAGCCACCAGGTAACAGGAAAAGAGAAAGGCTTATGGATGTGGTGAGAGAGGACATGCAGGTGGTTGGTGTGACAGAGAAAGATGCAGAGGACAGGAAGAAATGGAAACAGATTATCCACTGTGGCGACCCCTAACGGGAACAGCCAAAAGAAGATGATGATATAGTAGTCCTAATTTAAGGCGAGTTTTCCTGATACAATTATTTATGTGGAGGTCGAATTTTAGTTGATCATCGATTGTGATACCAAGGAGTTTTGAGCTAGGTTCAACTACAATAGGAGTTTTGTTGAGTGACTGGATAGTAAAAGAGGACTTTATGTGGTTGGCTGTTTTAGGGAGGAAGAGTAGGAGTTTTTTTTTTAAGGGTGAGGATGAGTTGGTTGTTGGA
This sequence comes from Protopterus annectens, assembly GCF_019279795.1. Lineage (NCBI taxonomy): Eukaryota > Metazoa > Chordata > Ceratodontiformes > Protopteridae > Protopterus > Protopterus annectens. Next base: position 262,734,176 of record NC_056741.1, on the reverse strand, counting down.
GAACCATGTTTCTACCGAGTTAAAGGATGACTGGGTAGCTGTTAGGAGTTCGGAGTGAGAGTTTGCTATTGTTATGACTGTAGAGTCATCAGCATATTGTATAATAGAGGAGAGTGGGCAGGAGGTATAGAGTAAGTTTGTGAAGATGTTGAAAAGTAATGGCCCTAAAATGGATCCTTAAGGGACACCCACTTGTATTGGAAGGGGAGTAGATAAAGCAGTGTTCCATTTTACAGATTGGTATCGATCTTTTAGATAGCTTTCAAACCATGCCACTGTATCAGGGGAGAAGTTGAGGTTAGACAGTTTGTTTAATAGTAGAGAGCGAGAAACAGTATCAAAGGCCTTTGAGAGATCAAGAAAGAGACAAGAGATACGTTTTTGGTCATCTCTGGTCAGGGAAATAGTAGGGAGAAAAGATAGAAGTGCACTATAGGTGCTATGCTTTGGTCGAAAACCATGTTGTGTTGGTGTAAGTAGATTTTCCTGAGAGAGATGATCCATGACTTGAGTATGTATGTATTTTTCAAGAACTTTTGACAGAGCAGAAAGGATGGCAATAGGTCTAAAGTTGGAGATTTCAGTGAAGTTACCTCCTTTGTGGATAGGTAGGTTATAGAACTGTTTCCAGGTGAAGGGTACTTTGGATTCTGAGATTGCGCGATTAATGATGATAGAGATAGGTTAGGCAAGTGAGTGGGCAGCTATCTGAAGAAAGTAAGATGGGATGTTATCAGCAGATACTGAGCATGGTTTCAGTTTGGAGAGTAGGGTTCGGATGTATGTTGTGGAGATGGGCTTAAGGAAGAAGATTTTGGGAGGGGTAGTTGAAGAGGAAGCTGGGTTTATAGGGGGTCATTGTATTGGAGCTAATAAAGAGTTTGGATATAAATTCTACAAAGTAAGTATTGAAGGTGTTGGCAGTTTCTACTGGTGTCTTTTCTGGGGTAGGGATGGGTGAGGTAGGGTTTCCAGGATGAAGTATTTGATTGATAGCATTCCAGAATTTTTTTGGGTCAGATGATTTTAGTGTTATAGGGGGGTTATAATAGAATTCTTTTTTGTCTTTATTGATAAGTCTTTTGGCCAGGTTTCTTTGTTATTTATATCTTTGTAGGTCACACAAAACAACTAAAAACATATTTCAGTATTGTGGGGAATTAAATAAAAAAGACACATTCTTATCCACCCCGACAAAATATCACTAGAAACCACTAAAAATCTCCCATTAGATGAAGTCATAAGCTTATTCAACAAAACCTTTTTAATGTGCTATTGTAAACCAAAAGGAGCAAAACTAAGACTAAGACTACATCAATAGTGTATTCTTCTCCACCATCTATCGCAAACCTACATACTCAAACTCCCTTCTCCAGTTTGAGAATGGGCACCCTGTGCATCAGAAAATATCCTTAGTCAAAGGCCAAGGGGTGAGACTAGCCTGCATGGTTAGCAGGATGGAAGATTTTCAGAAGGAAAGGGATGTTTTATTGAGTATGCTTTTAAGAAGAGGATATCTGAAAGAATTTGTTACACCTTTGTTGGAAGAAGTTACTAAAAAGAGATTAGAGGGACATTTTGATCCCTTATTAGGAATTGATATTACCAGATTGTGTGCACCATTGGAGAACAGTAACAACCATACTGGTCATGTTCACAATGGGCTCATCCTCACATACACTCCACAGTTCCCACTGATTCGGGACATTGTTTTCAAAAACTGGTTCATCCTCAACAGTGATGAAAGCATAGGTCTGAAGGTTGGTGAAGCCCCCGTAGTGGTTTACAGAAAGGACACCAGCATCAAGAATATCCTTGAAAGAAATCCATTTAGTAGTACCACCAGTTTTCATAAAATTGTGTTTTTTTGGCAAATTAGTGACAAATAATTAAAGACTGAAGTTAGAAAATAATGACAGACATTTGAGTTTCAGATTTCCTACCATTCAGAAAATTCATACTAATGAAAGACGTCTATTAGCTTTCTAAGTTTGTAAGAGCAATATTTTAAAAATTGTCCTTATTTTTGGGCCTTTGTCCCATTTCTTTGTATGGCTTTGTCCAGATTTCGTGCTCTGAGGTTGAGAGGTATGACAAATGTGTCAGGGCCATCACAAGTCAGCCAGAGACATTTCAAACTGTGACATACTTGTTGCACCCCACTCCCCCATGTAATGACTCTGGATGTGTCGAAGCAAGGCAAGGAGTAGTTATGCAGTGTAAATGTGCAGAGAATCCCACCCATCCAAGGTAGACACAAGTACTAGAGTGGCTTTTCATCTGTCCTTGATTTTTACAGAATGGTCTGGTTTCTGTCATATTTTTTGTACTGTTGAGTGATGCTTATTACTCAAAGTGCCTGTTGCTCTGTGTTTAAGTAGCAATACTTTAATGACCATCAGGTAAGCATGGCTGAGATTGCAAGATGCAAGTAAGCTTTAATAAGCATACTGTTAAAGAATTGCCAACATTGAAAGCCTTTCTGTTGCCATGTAGAGAATACTTAACTAGATAATATATAAGCCTTGGGTATTGAAATGCATATGCCAGTATTTGTAATAAAGGACAGAATTATATTATTTTAAGAGTCTCATTACACTTGGAGACTTCCAGTCATCTATGCAGGCTTTACCCGTAAACCGAATGCCAATCGCGTGGTCCATAAACTGTACAGTAATCCTTTTAAGCAATGTATCTTGAGCTTATTTCTTGTTTGCTTTTCATTTTTTACTTTGATCATGTTTTCCCCATGAAACAAGTAGATGTCAGGCAGCAGGTCTTTTTTTGGATAAGGAACATTTTTTCAAGAGATTTCTACTTCCAGCATGTTACTTGTTACTTTAATAAAGCTGAATATAAATTACAATTAGAACTGCAGTGCAAGAAGTGGTTTGAGATGAGTGCTGCTTGTTTTTCTTATACTTGATTTTGACTGGCATTCCATTAATGTATTTAAAAAAAAGTAATTTATTTTTTCATGCCTCACAACCTTTTTTGTTTCCATCTAGATATTAAGCTGTCATGCAGCCAATGCATTGAAATATTTTTATTCTTCTACACTTCATTTTGTCTTGATTGGACTCTCATAATGACGGTTTGGCACACAGGGCAGTATATTTAGTTTTTGTGGTTTGCTACTACAGGTGTGTGTGTGTGTGTGTGTGTGTGTGTGTGTGTGTGTGTGGTAGGGAATACCTCAGGCCTGAACCCTGTACCTTGTATGCAAGTGTTAAAGACCTGAATTCCCTACCCACCACCATTTGTAAAAAAAAAAAAATGCAGATTTTTGCCTCATATTTGATCTGACCTGTTCCTCATAATATCTGTGGTTTGTAAATGTTGCAACGCTTGATATTGGATGGTGCAGTGGTAGCATTGTTGCCTCACAGCTGCAGATTGTCAGGTTTGATTCTTGGCTGGGTTGCCTTCTTTGTGGGGTCTGTATCTTCTCCCTGTGTTTGTGTGGGTTTGCTTTTGTGTCCTCCCATGTTACAAAGACATGTCTGCATTATTTCTTCCTGGGCCTCTGCTGAATTTTTTTTTGTTCCAAGTCAGACTGTCCTGATTAACAAATGTTAAATAAAATTGACAGGCATTTGAATTTCAGACTTCAGGTTTCTGAATGTTTAATTCCTTGCATATTTGATGGTGCAGTGGTAGTATTGTTGCCTCACAGCTATAGGTTTTCTGGTTTGATTCTTGGCTGGGGTGCCTTCTGTGTGGAGTCTGCATCTCCTCCTTGTGTTTGGGTGGATTTGCTCTGGTGCCCTGTCATTTTACAAAGATGTGTCTGCAGTATTTCTCCCTGGGTCTCTGCTGAAAATTGTTTTTGTTCTGTCAGCAGTAAAATTGACAGGCATTTGAATATCAGACTTCATGTTCTTCAGAAAATACATAGTAACACAACCGTAACACAACCTTTTATTCTAGCAATTTTCTAAGTTTATAAGATGAATATTTGAAATTTATCCCTAATTTTGGGACTGTATTCCCCCATTATTGGCTTTGTCCACGTTTTTTGTGCTAAGGTTGACAGCTATGGCAAGAACTGAATTCACTGAATATGTTTGAGGGCTGTATTCCCTCATTACTGGGTTTGTCCAGGTGTTTTGTACCAAGAGGTTGACAGCTATGGTGAGAATTGAATTCACTAAATGATAGCCATTTAAGTTTCAGTCTTCCTCTCTTTTACAAAGCAGCTGATTTGGTGTAGTGGTATGTTGCTCTGACTGTTTTGCACAGGGACCTTGGCAGTAAAATGTATGGTGGTAACACAGCATTTTATTCTAGCAACTTTCCAAGATTATACAAGCAGTGTTTAATGTGTCCCTGGTTTTTGGGCTTTTGACCCCCCCACCTGATACATTTTGGCTTTTTCCAGTTTTCTTGTGCTGCGAAGTTGAGATGCAGTTGAGTATTGAGTAGATTTTACAAGGAGCTGACAGCTGTAGGGGAACAGAAGTTTAGTGTTGCTTAAGTGAAGCTGGTTTGCCTTGTTAATAGCACAACGGGTTGTGTACTTGCTTTTGATGCAGAAGGCTGTAGGTTCTACTCCCACAAGGGGTGGATGCTGCCATACTGAGAATGTTCTCCTTGGTGAAGATACTAACTATGAGTCTGTTATCAGTTTGTCATCCATTTCCTCTTGCAATATTACTAGCTTATTTTTTTAATGTAATATAGGCAATTTATTCCTAAGGGCAACAGACACTTTATTTTTCGATGAAACTATGAAATATAAAGGTGTTTGCTAGCAGCAACCTCTTCATTAGTTACAGATTTCTTTAATGTGGAATTATTTAGATGACTTTTACTTCTTCAGATATTGTGCATATTTACTGATAATGGAGTGTAGAATTGTGCATATTTACTGATAATGGACTGTAGAATTGTGCATATTTACTGATAATGGTGGACTGTAGAATTGTGCATATTTACTGATAATGGTGGACTGTAGAATTGTGCATATTTACTAATAATGGTGGACTGTGGAAGTCTGAGTAAATGTTCAAAACAAATTTAAAACGCCCTCTAACAACTGTACTGTACAAGGAATATAATTTAGTACAATGAGGAAGGTGTATCAAAGAGCACATGTATGTTTCATATGCAAGGGGCCTATGATTTGAAAACAGCCCAAAATTAATCTTTATCTGCCACTGGCAAAATGTATTTTCTTTGAATGTAGGTTTCAATGCTGTTTCAATGAATGTGAGTTTCAAGGGCAGAGAAGTTTTAATGCTAAGTTTTCATTGTGAGACTGCATTGCTTTGTTTAGCAGATGACTTAGTGTTTGTGCTGTAAAATACAAAATAAAACTTTCAAATGAAGTCCAACTCATCATAGAAGTAAAGCAATATGCACATTAGTGTTTATGGTAAATGGACTGAAATAGCCAAGTAATGGTTCATTGGAATGGCTGCAGAGGCTCCATTCAACCATGATTTTGTCAGGGGGAAGGGCAGCAAACTCAGATAGGCCCAGCTGAACTATACCTCCCAACTGTCCAGATTTTCAAAGAATGAATAGATTTTTGCTTCTTATTTTTGGTTTGTTCTTCATAAAATTTGTAATTTTCTGGCAAATCATTTAGGAATTAAGTCACTAAATAATGATACACTGAGTTTCAGACTTCATAACCTTCAGAAAAATGCATGCTAAAGTAAGAACTGTTATTCTATCAACTGTCTCAATTTATACAAGAGCAATTTTTAGTACTGTTTATATGTTCCCCCAATATATTTGGCCTTGTTCAGATTTACTGCATTAACAGGTTGAGAGGTACATGCCAATAAATTGCTTTATAGAATTAGGCATAGCCAACCTCTCAACTGTCCCCGATTTTGGCTCAAAATGTTGCTCTTCCCCCTAATAATCCCTCCGAAAAATAGCAATTTTGGAAGGAAACACGGAGGGTTTACAATTAAGAAATAACTGTAATAATCAAAGTTATAGATTACTTGAAATGCATGTAGATTCTTTTATTTTGTCAGCTGCTCAAGTTAGCAGTACTAATTTTAAAGTGTCCCTTCTTTGACAGGTTCCCAGCTGTATTGTGTGGCTATTTTATATTTTTGCATCACATGTTTGGTCCATTTTTCATAAAATTGTGTTTTTTGGCAAATTAGTGACAAATCACTAAAGACTGAAGTTAGAAAATAATGACAGGCATTTGAGTTTCAGATTTTATACCCTTCAGAAAATTCATACTAATGCAAGACCTATTCTATTATCTTTCTAAGTTTCTTAGAGCAATATTTAAAAATTGTCCTTATTTTTGGGCCTTTGTCCCACTTCTGTGTATGGCTTTGTCCAGATTTCTTGCTCTGAGGTTGAGAGGTATGACAAATGTGTCAGGGCCATCACAGTCAGCCAGAGACATTTCAAACTGTGACATACTTGTTGCCCCATGTAGTGACTCTGGATGTGTCCAAGCAAGGCAAGGAGTAGTTATGCAGTTTAAATGTGCAGTGTCCCCCCCCCCCCATCCAAGGTAGACACAAGTACTACAGTGGCTTTTCATCTGTCCTTGATTTTGCAGAACGGTCTGGTTTCTGTCATATTTTTGTACTGTTGATTTATGCTTATTACTCTGATTTATGCTTATTACTCAGAAAGTGCCTGTTGCTCTGTGTTTAAGTAGCAATGCTTTAATGACCATAAGGTAAGCTTGTCTGAGATCGTAAGATGCAAGTAAGCTTTAATAAGCATACTGTTAAAGAATTGCCAACATTGAAAGCCTTTCTGTTGTTGCCATGCAGAGAAAACTTGACTAGATAATGTATAAGCCTTGGGTATTAAAGGACAGGATTCCATTATTTTAAAAAGCTCATTACACTTCTTGGAGACTTCCAGTTATCTCTACAGACTTTACCCGTAAACTAAACAGAATGCCAATCATGTGTGTTCCATAACCTGTACAGTAATCCTTTAAGCAATGTATCTTGAGCTTGTTTCTTGTTTGCTTTTCATTGTTTACTTTGATCATATTTTCCCCATGAAACAAGTAGGTAGTTGTCAGGCAGCAGGTCATTTTTGGATAAGAAACATTTTTACAAGTGGGGGCATCACAGAGATTTATACTTTCAGCATATTACTTGGTACTTTAATAAAGCTGAATATAAATTATAATTAGAACTGCAGTGCAAGGAGAAGTGGTTTGAGTTGAGTGCTTCTTGTTTTTCTTATACTTGATTCTGACTGGCATTCCAGTAATGTATTTAAAAAGTAATTTATTTTTTCATGCCTCACAACCTTTTGTTATTATCTAGATATTAAGTAAGCTGTCATGCAGCCAATGCATTGAAATATTTTTATTCTTCTACACTTATTTTTGTCTTGATTGGACTCTCATAATGATGGTTTGGCACCCAGGGCAGCATATTTAATTAAAGTTAGTTTTTGTGGTTTTTAGCATAGCTCCTCCCCTTTCTAGTTGGCCACACCCTCCCCTTGACCCCACCCATTCAGCTGTCTCCTGCAGCCCCCCTTTGATTTGAAGTCACCAGCCGCCACTGCCGGTAGACTGGGAAAAATTACTAAATGTGGGCAGTGCATGCAGTGTAAGCACATATTAGAGGGAGACAGGGTTTTACTCAAAGGTTATGGATGGGTTAGATTATTTCAGAAATACAATTGTGGTAGTAAAAAAGTCATTTATGCCAGCATTTGTCAGACTTGTATGTGCTTCTATATCGGAAAAACCAAAAATGCTTTCAGAACCCACATTTATCAACATATTTATGATATAGATAAATGTAACATTACAAATGCATTAGCCAAATATATCAACTTTTACCCATGTCACTATTTCAAGTTTATAGTTCTTGAACAGATCATCATAGATGAAAGGAGTGGCCCTATTGACCATTTACTGGAGTATAAAGAACTATTATGGCAATTGAGGGTCAATGCCACCACTAGCCCATATGGTTTCACTTAGCAGTTTTTTTTAATTAAAAGCAGACTTCTGCATTTAAATATTCCATGTTTTTTCCAACTATGACAAGAATGTTATTGATTTTATCTGTTCTTGGTTATGTAAATATAGTTATAAAGAGATATAACACTTAAGGTCAAAATTTACATGACTTGCTAGTAAAATGCATTAAGGGAGCCTGTACCTTTAAAAAGTGGATGTACTTTTTACAGTTTTTTAAATTTATTTATTGCACTGGTTATATAAGACTCAGTGTGTAACTTGATTTTATTCTGAAGAAGTCATAGTTAAAAATTGACGAAAGCGGTCGATAAAATTTTACTTTTCCTGGTTGTCCAGTTCGCTTTGTATTTTCTTTTTAATGTACTACATAATTAGGTCCATCACATAAAGGAGTTAGATTAATATATATCCCCCACCTTATATCAGAAAGAAAATTATGAAGCAAAGAGATCAGGCATGGAAGAAATGACAACCAATATAAATCCCAATGCAGCCTTTAGAGTTACCAACACCTAAGAAGTAAAGCAAGAGGTGTAATATAAAATAAGTTGAAAAACTCATACCAGTCTTCAACAAGCCCACTGCAAGAATCCCAAAATGTTCTGGTCATCCATAAGCAATCTCTTGAAACCAGGATCAAAAGCTCAGCCTTGCCCATTGTCAGATAAAACTGATTTTAATACTGTATTCATATTCAGTACATACGTTATAACAAATGCCAATATATTTTTCATTCACTCTGTCTCCAGCAAATGCTATTGGGAAACCCTTACAAAACTTAAAATGACATGACTAGCAAAACATATTCTACAGATGGAATACAATCCACATAGCAATAGAAACTAGTCTGTATCCAGTAGCTATAACTGTAAATCACTCCATAAATTAATATGTAGTTTTCTCCTTCTGTAAGCAATTATATATTATCCTACTGTATACAGGAGATATTCCCTACTGACCTCACTAGTGATAAACCTGTAGCTTGCTCTCTTATAGGTTCATAGATTAGTATTAGGCTAACTGCCCTTGCGAGCCATTTTAAACCTAGCCAATTATCCCTTGTGAGATCAAACCCTGCACCTTGTGTTTATAAGGCAAACACCTTAACCATTAGGCCACCCTCCCAACTCCTTCTAAAAAGAAATTCAAAATGAGTATCCACAAACATCTCCTCGACTATCTTAACAAAACTTATCTATTTTCTCCAGCTCAGCATGGTTTCTGTCCTGGTTATAGCACTGAAACTGCCCTTCTAACATTTTTAGAGTCATATTAATCAAAAACACAATCAAGGGAAACAGTCACATCTGTATTTCTAAAGATATCCAAGGCATTAAGACATCCATCCAATATTTCTATACCTAACTCAACAAATACAGTCAGTGTCTCCATTGACAAAATTCACTATCAAACCCATACCAGCAGGTGGTCCACAAAGATACATAGTAGAATCCCTACTTTTTAATTTCTTTATAAATAAAATTCACACTGCCACAAAGTCCATGGTGATACAATACACAGATGACTCAACACAAATTTTTTGTATCATAAATATTAGTAACCTCCAAACAAAAAAATAGCTTTAATTCTTTACAATAGAAATTGGTTTAAACACAATCTTGCCTACTCCTAAAAAAATAATGCTGTTTATTTTTTTCTCCAGACAGTGTAACCACCGCAACTTTAATACAATGTAAACCAATAGAATAAAATTAAAATAGCAATTTTACCACAAACAAAGCTCTGGGGTGCAATCTTTAATAAAAACTTAAAATTTAACCATCACATCCAATCCGTGATTAAAGAAATAGCTCTTCTCTACAAATCTAAACCTTATCTAATTAATCAAGCCCACATTGCTACAACCCACAGCTTTCTTCTTCTAAACCTCCTGACTACATTAATTGTTAATTGTTTTTATTAATTTTCACTCCCCTCAAATTGGGAAAACAGGGCAGCAGATTTATAATTGGATTACTGAATTTGATGCATACTTACCTAACAAACCTCACCACTGCCTAAACCTTAAAAACTCAGTGACTTGAACTGTGTTACATTCACTCATCTTAAACTGTTCACAATAACCTCTGCAAACATGAAAATTTTCAAGCTGCTAATAAAATACTACAATGATGTATGCCCCAAATACAACTACACAACCAGAATCAAAGCTTAGTACTCAACAAAATCAACAAATCATAATCGTAACTCACTTCACTCAGTGCACATAGCAAAATTATGGAACTCTACCCCTTCCACTATCTGACAAGTCCCAGTCCTTACATACTTTAAAATCTCACTTAAATCTCACTTAAAGAATATCTTCAAATAAAATGGCCATGTCGATGCCCCCTCCTCAAGACTAACATCTCTATATACTAGTCATTATAAATTTCATCACTTACAAACTCTGCTAATGAAATCTTTAACATAAGAGTGATATAAATAGTGTTTACCCATCAACAATGCAGCCTTATTAAAGTTAACTTATACATAGAACCACGCCGAACCACTCTTAATACTCTGTTTCAGAGATTATTCCTCTCTACTATAATCACCTATTCATTCATTATAAATTCCTGTGCTCTCAGTTCAAGCACAATGCCATTGTAAATATACAGGATTATGATCAGGTTGCCAATCATATGCCATGCAGACTCCACATAGAGGGCACCCCAGTCGAGAATTGAACCTGAGAACCTCTTGCTGTGAGGTGATAATGCTAACCACTGCACCATTCTGCTGCCCCTGCTGTTGAAATTCCTGTATGTGTACATATTTTGCTCTGTTTAACTTAGCTAAAGTATAAAAGTAATTGGTGTCAGCAGAGGGTACCTTACTATTTTTGGATCTGTTTGTGCCTTACTATATTTTTGGATCTCTGTTTGCACCTTAGTATTTCTATATTTTTACTCTTGCCAGGCGTCCATTGAAAAAAGGATATGCCCATTCAGACTTTTCAATAAAAAAATGAAAATAAACTAAATAAATACTTTGAAGAAAAGTGAGAGAAACTGCCAGAAATCTATTGCAGTGAATTTAGATTATAATATAATTGCTGCAGTGATGTTTAGAATGCATGTAGATATGCTGAAACCCTAAAGCAGCCATGACATGAAGAGTGGTAAGGTATCTTCCCTTCCCCCTTTTCAGAAGGGAGTGAGAAGGAGAATAGCGTATAGGAAGACATTTCTGATGAACAGGTTTTGGAGAGTTGTCCAGTCCTTTGGACACAAATTCTGATGTACTAATGAAATAAATGTGTTAACACTTCCACGAGAAGATGGAAAACTGTCCAAAGAATAGCAGCAATACTTAGCATTAATTCAGTCTTCCCTGGTGGGCTTGTTCCATCATCCCCTACCTAAAAATATACTAATTTGAGGCATTGAAAAGGTCTGTATTACAGTATCCTGGCATCATTTCAAGGTATTTTGTAGCTCTGAAAAATACAGTGTTGTGTCCAGTGTGTTTTTAACACTTTAGCAAAGAAGTTACATTCTATGCGGAGTATGAGGATGTGAGTATTAAATATGATATTATGTATCACTATGTACCACAGGGATTTGAATCATAGGGTGTGTACTTTTAAAGGAGTTGTCATTGGTGGGTAAACATTCAAAATAGCTTGATGTGTTAAGTACGTATTGTCACATGTATAAGTATACCTAAATTGCTGTACATTCTGGGGTTATGTACATAAGAAATGCATGGTAGAAGGGCTAATTTTATTCACAGAAAGTTATTACAAAGATTAGGAACTTTGTTATTCAGCTGTTTCCTTTCCAAAATTAGCTACTGCCTTGGTGAAAGAAGTCAAAGTAGGGGACAAAAAGATCTCTTTCTCGAGTGTAATGCATGTCACACTGTGGTGTTCATCTCATGATAAATGTGATAATAAATGTAGCCAGGAAGAGATGTCTTCTTTTTGGGACCAGAATTTATGGCATAAGTACCAGGAAGTGATTTGAGAAAGGAGCACCTTTTCCTCTTTTGTTGTCTTCTTCATGGCCTGCACCACACTGTTATCTTGTTTTTGCTTACTTGGTTAGTCTTCTGTTAAAAAAGCATGGATTATGAGTGGCAGAAGATTCAGGTGTCAGAGTTGCTGAGGTTCTTTTCTCCAGAGTTATGGGTGTGAAGGTTGGGGGGTGGGGGTAGCAGATGTTAAATAATAGATTTTATCTCAAAACTAAAATGCAAGCAGATTCTGTAGGGGGGCCTTGTGTATGCATTCTCGGGGAAATTAATAGTCAGGAAATGTGCCTTTTTTAGGCAAAGTCTTTAGCACAAACATAAAAAATTCTTATAAACGAAATTTAAAGGTCATGCTGCTAAACACTAGGAGTCTTAGCATGAAACTGCACTCATTGCAAGCATTCCTTGCCCTGGAGGTTGCTGACATTTGTGAAGTCACTGAAACCTGGTTCAAAGCTGTGGAGAGCACCCCAACCCTACCAGGTTACTCATCCTACCACACTTTCAAACCCCAAATGGAGGGCTACAAAGCCAAAGGAGGTGGAGTTTCAATATTTATCAAAGACATACACACCTCCAGGCTGGTCAAATGGTATGACACACAGGAGACACACCAAGTGGAGTTAACTGACGACAAAACACCTATTCAAATCATAGCTAGCTATATACCCTCAACCATGACTCAGGACATGAACTCCACCTATCTGGACTTACTTGAATCCATCAAGATTCAACCCTCTACCCTGATCCTGGGTGACTTTAACTACCCATCCACAGAGTGGAAGACCTATTCTAGCCTAAACATGAATGCCCAGAGATACCTCAACTTCATCAATGCCAGTGCATTGGATCAGCTGGTCGTCACCCCTACAAGAGGTGAAAATATCCTGGACCTGGTCCTAACCAACATAAGTAGCTACTGTAGCACTCTTACACTGTCATCCTCCTTGGTAAGATTTGACCATAAAGCAATCACTTTTGACGTCACCATCTCCCCTTACCCCCCCCCCCCTTGTCAGGGTCAAATGAAAAAACTTTTCTAAAGCTGATTACAATCTTCTCAGAGCAGATATAAGCAGCTTCACAGCCACCATCCCTTCAGTAGGAACTAGCACTAATGTCCAAGCCTACACCAAAAAACTATATGAGCACCTACATAGCTGTATGGATTCAGCAATACCTGACAGGACCAAATTATCTTCCTCGGGGAAGAGTAAACCTGTCTGGTGGACAGCAGTAATAAACAAACTCTATAATAGAGGGAAAAAAAATGCTGTCCAGTGCCAAGAAGGAGCAGGTGCCAAGTTGGAAGCAACCTCTCCTTTGTCTGAACTAACAAATAAGGTCACTGGTGAAATCCTCTAAGGCTAACTTCTAGTCCAAATTGGCCACATCCACCAAAGGCAATCACAAGGCCTTCTTCACATAAGTTCACAATCTCAAAGGCAACACACAAATCTACTCTGAACTGGTGGTCAATAACACCACATCCACAAATGTCATAGGTATAACCAACCTACTGGCAGGCAAGTTCAGTGAAAACTTCACCCCCCCTGCCCTCCCCCATCAGTTAACCAGGACATCCCCAGCACCTGCCCCCCTCCACTCATCACCAGTGAGCAGGTCCTTAACGCCCTCTCAAAGGCAAAAAATACAGGCGCCATGGGGCCCACCCAGTAACATCTCTGGCTGTATGCTACATAAACTCAGGCATGACCTCTCAGCTCCATTAGACACCCTAGTCAACCAAAGCCTGAGCACCAGCTTCATCCCAGCTGAATGGAGGACAGCCACTGTCATCCCTCTACACAAAGGTGGAACATCCACTGACTCAGGAAATTATAGGCCCATCAGCCTAACCAGCCTGATCTGCAAGGCCATAGAATGCATTATCATAGACCTTATAAACAAGGACATTGGCAACCTCCAAATGCTTGACCCTGCACAGTTTGGTTTTATCAAAGGGAGAACAAGCCTGTTAAACTTGGTCATATTCTTTGAAACAGTCACTAAAGCCATGGACGAGGGTAAGATGGTGCATACCACCTATCTTGACCTAGACAAAGCCTTTGACGCTATTCTCCACTTGGGCATAATAGATAAACTCACCCAGTTAGGCATCAACCTGTATGTTATCAGATGGGTAGCTAACTGGCTCACTGATAGAACCCACTCAGTCAAAGTAGGGGAAGCCACCTATAGTAGTAGACCCCTAATGTGGGGTGTACCCCAAGTATTGGTCTTGGGGCCTCTACTGTTTGGGATATACTTTTCTGAGGTCCAAGCCAAAACCAGTGGTCTGTGGCTGACCATGTTTGCAGATGACTGCAAGCTGGGTACTGTCTTAAATTCCCCTAGCGATGTGAACATTTTCCAAGAGGGCCTTACCCAAACTAATGATTGGTGCCAGAAGCATGACCTCAAACTGAATGCCAAGAAATGCATCATTATCCCCTTTGAGGAAAATGTCATCCCCACTAATTATCTCATTAATAACAATGTACTAAGCATGCAATCAGCCGTGAGGGACTTGGGCATCTAGGTTGATAGCAACCTGACTTTTGATCACCAAGTTACTTCCATTGTACGGAAGGCTTTCTACATGGCTCACCTTATAAATAAGGGTATTTCATCCAGGAACAAGGAGGTCATAACATCCCTTTACTCCTCCCTTATCAAACTCATTATCAAGTACAATGCCCCCTTTGGCATGTACCTTGCCAAGCACATCCAGCAGTTGGAGAGACCACAGAGGTTCCAGAACAGGAAAATCTAGGGTCTCAAACACCTATCCTATACAGATAGGCTAAAAGTCCTGTCCCTCTACTTGGTCTCATACAGACTGCTCAAAGGTGACCTGTGTCTACCATACATGGCCATTTCAGACCCAGCCTTGATGGAGTTGCTGCATATCTGTAAGACAAACTCCACTCATGCAACCCACACAAGGCCTTAATCTGATCTGTGACATTAATAGAACTTGTTGGTGGGATAGATTTTTGTCCCAAAGACTCCCCCATCTGTGGAATAGACTCCCTCTCCATGTCAAGCAGAGTACCTCTCTAGCCCTCTTTAAAAGGAACCTGGATGACTGGATGGGAAACAGAAAATATATCCCTGGGATCCCACTTGTGTCCCTGTTGGACAGGGGAAACAGGCGCTGACTTTGAGGGAACATGAACAAAATTTTTGGCTAGGTTTATAAGGGCCTCCGGGCCAATAGCCTAGTATCAGCCTATGAACCTATGTGTTGTGGAAAGATTTTATCTGTTCCATGTGAACAGGCTACTGTTTCCAGATTCTGTCTCATGCTCAGAAGAAAAGATGAGTGGAGGCAGATTTGAGACTTCCTGGAGATTCCTCAGATTTCAGTTGGGGAGCCAATATTTCCAGTGCAGGGTGCCCCCCTTTGGTCTGGGAAGACTTCTGAGAGCAAATACAAAGTGCCTGGCATCAGTGTCCTTTTTTTAGTTTAGAGGCATTTAAATTTCCACATAGCTGGATAACAAATTGTAAACCACTTGGGGGTGATGCTTCCTCTTCTGCATTCCATGGGATTTCCCATCAATAAGTCAGACCTTGCCCTGGTTGGAGGTATATTTTAAGGAGGGGTTTGCTGAGCTCAGATAATACAATGGTGTGCCTCATGAAAGACAGACTTCAGAACAAGCTGACAATTTTTCAGAAAGCAATTACTCAGAAAGTACTCTCATCTTGGAAGTTCCTTAAGAGTCATAGTTTAACAGACATTCTTATGGTGAAGGATGTATGGCTACAGTTGAGGAAAGTAACTTTATCTCAGGAATTTGTAGTATCAGGAGGTGGTGCCACTGGACAAGTCCTTCTCTCTGACAGTGTCCAAGAAATGGTATTCTCGAACTTAGTATATGTACGTTTGTTTGGCAATTCAGTTTCCACAATATTTCAAATGGTTGCCGACCCCCAGCTCATGGAGATGCAGTGAGGAACAATGAAAATTTAGGCTATTTTGGCCAGACTTTGCACAGAATCCCTTCCATCACAGGTTTCTGATAATATATTTGTTAGATTTGAGGTAGGGAACCTATCTGGTGTTTCTTATAGTTCAGGAAGTGTGGTCCCAATGCAATTAGAACTTCACGTCAGTCTGAAAGAGGAGTTCTTAGTGTTTATTTCTTCTGAAAGTGAAAGCATTATGGAGGACATTGGGCAAGGGAATTTTCTAGGAAGTACTAAACATTAATATGAGTACTATGATACATAATTTGGAGGGGGTGACAATCAACAGTTGTGCAAGATGGTGATGGTACTGTTGGGCCATTTCACCTAACTACCATGAGTTCTACCAGAGGTGATCCCGTAAGAAGTGTTGACTAAAACGTGGATGAAAACACTTACCCACTGAACTTATTAGGCCATACTGCACTTTTTTATATATTTGTATGTCTCTCACTCTCTCTCTCTCTCTCTATATATATATATATATATATATATATATATATATATATATATATATATTATTTGTCATCACAACATAGATAACAACAAGGTGTACATGGTTAAGGATAAGGATAAACTGGAGAAAGGGTAAGGCAAACATTTGTTATAATGTCTATCAGATATGTAAGTTAATACATATAGCTTGAAGAAGCTCAGTTTTAAAGTCTGATCCCCAGACAATATTTTAACTGCATAGATAATAAGTAAGTTAGAATATATTTAATATCCCTTTAGATGTTTTTAAAGCTATAATCCATACAATCTATTGAACTGATCTCCAGCCTTTACATTTAGAGAGTTTGTCTGAAATCTTCAGTCAATACAGACAAATGTGTATAGAGGGTGAAATAGTTTTCTTCCACCGTTTTGTAATATAAATTCTGACTAAGCTTCAGGAAGAAAAACAAGCAGAAATTTGGGTAACCTACATTGTGGAGTCATAACAAAAATTTTGGGGCAGTTAATGCTGTATTATAAGACTTTGAACTACCATTTCTGCATGTTTTGTAGGTGCTGGGGTTAGAGTTGCATGATAAAACTCTTAACTATCATTTGTGAATTTGCAGGTGTTGAGTTCAGCTCCCTATTGAAATGTCAGCATTTACTGCTGAGTGTCGACAAGCCAAAAAAAAAAAAATGAAAACACAAGAGAAGAAATTTTGAAAAATGCTCTTCTCCTTTAAACTACTTTTTGCATGGAGGACAAGTCCTCAAACGTATGCACACCAACTCCGAGATCACCATACTTCAGAGAAATGGGAATATTCTGAAAAATGGCATCTCAGACTTAGTATATGTAAGTCCAATCTTTCAGCCATTCAGTCTCCATATTTTGGTACTCACTCTAGCGGGTTCCAATGTTTCAAAGGTTATTGTTGAGGTCAGTTATAGTTGCAAGATAAAGCTTTTAATTATCACTTTTGTAGATGGTTCAATTGAGCCTTTTCTTAACAGCCATAAAAATATGCCTCCATTGCCCAAAGTAGAGGCACAATTCCAGCAAACTGAGAAGAATTTTTGAAAAGGTATAACAATTGCTGTACTGTAAAAAAAAAAAAAAATCTGTCAAAACCATGACAAAAGAATAATTATAACACAGGAGAAAAAAGTGACTTTACCTGTTAAGATTAATAGTTTGCCTTTTCCCTTAACCAGAATGTTCTACTATAATCATCTGAGTCTCCATGGAGTAAACACACTGCCTTTCTCCCCCTATTATGTGACATAGATAAGAGGCAAACTTGACTCTATAATCTTATTGAGATCAGATCTCTACTGCAGTTAACAGATCTGGAGTAATATTGATATCAGTGTACAGGCAAAGGGAAAGAGCTAGGGTAGTCTTAAGTGAAAGACCTGCCCCGGTAACGTTTTTAGTCAAATCTAGAACAGAAGCAGCTCTTAAATGAAGGTATAATTATTAGGGCATATAAAATATTGCTTGATAACTAAAGAAATCAATTACAGGTGGTCAGAAAAGATTGGGAAGAGAGATTAGATAAGCAATTCACAACAAAACAATGGGAGGATGCATGTATGGCTCCCAAATATGCAATAAAGTCTAGAAGATTTAGGATTTTTGCTTGGAAGTGTTTGCATAGGTATTTTTATACTCCAAGCACACTTCAAAGAATTTTTCCCCTCAGGGAGACATCAAATATTAGGGGTAACTGGAAATATGTTTCTGGGAGTGTAATAGGGTTGGCAGATTTTAAAAATTGTCCTTAGAGCACTCTGTCAGGAACTTTGGGGGAGCAAATGGTTGCAACTAAGGAAATTATTATTTTGAGCTGTGACACAGGATCTGAATTGTCCAGGCAGAGTAAGGCCTTATAAAGTTTAATTCTGTTGGCTGCCAAAAAAGTAGTTACTAGAAAATGGAAATCATAGTCTAAACCAACTGTATTAGAATTAGTGAATATTGAAAAAGAGATAGATCAACTGGAATAGAGATCTTTATTAAAGGGAAGGGAGGAGCACATTACATAGAAATAAATGGAATTTGTAGGAAAAATACATGCAGAATAATGTTTAGCAGGAGGAGGAGGAGTGATGTTTAAGGGAAGGCAGGAACTGAGCAATTAATGTAATGTTGGACTGATGATAGTTAAAAAGAAAGAAAACAGGATGTATAATGTATGCAAATTGAAAAAATATATAAATATAGTTTGTTTTCTTTTTTGTTAATATAGGTGTGCCTATGTCATAAGCGATAATTTAATAAAGTTGTCAAAAAAATAAAAATAATCTAGCTGAAATGGGGAAAAAAGCAGATCTGGGACAAGGAAAAGAAAGGACTACTCACAGTGATTGATTTGGTAAGATAAGAGGTGCCTTGTAGGTCTTTGTGAAATTTTGCCCTGTTATTTCCTAAGACAGTTAATATGTTTGTATGATGTCCATTTCATTCTTCCTCACTGAAGGGTCCTAGGATCCGGCGGCATCAGATCCAGTTCAGCTGCTTTCCACAAGACTTTGATCAGAGTCTCAAGCTCCTTCCACTCCCACAATGCCTCACATCTCCTCTAGTTCCTCAGATCTTGTTTGCCGCCATCCAGCACAGACATGATCTGCTGTCTCAAGCGACTTCATTAGTGAGGTGTTTTCTTGTGCTTTTTCTCTACTTTTTGGTAGTTTAAACATATATTTCTCCTTGGCTATACTCTTTAATACATTTTTCTACTATATTTAACCTCTCCTCTGAACAGTTTTTACCTCGCTGGAGTTAGGGCCCCCCTTTTCATGTTTTTACCTTTCTCTAGTGCTGTTGACATTTCTTTTTCCATAAAAAAAAAACCTCTCTATTTTTCTTCTTATTAGTTGAGGTTGTGTGTATATGTGACTGTTTACTACTGTGTGTATCATGTCAAAAATATTGACTGGGTTTAAGTGGTGCACTTCTTGGGGACATAAGATCCCAAATTCAGACAGCCACAAGAAGTGTGTTGTGTATACTGTTCAGGGCCAGGGCATCTTCACTCTGATTGCAATATTTGCACAGCCTTTAATCCCTGTGCTCTTTACAGCAGGTGAAACAAACTTATTTTGAAAGGGTTTTTACTGTCTTCTGGGGCTCAACCCCCTATCAAACCATCTATGTCCAAAGACCTAAAACAATGTGCTTCCTCTCTTTCTCCAGGGGGTATGTCAGGTGACACTGAAAAACTTGACAAAAGACCAAAATTATGGGATCCAAAAGCTTCAGATCTGACCGGATGCAAGACTCCCTTAGATCCAACAGGACAGGCACCTCTAACAAAGTTTACAGCAGCATTATTGTTTTCAGATCCTAACTCTTCTGCTCCAAGACCACCATTGTAGCAGACAGAAGTCATAGTAGTTTTCTGAACACCTTCCATGAGCAAGTCTACATTGGATCCAAGAATTTTGGATCTGAGATCTTGGAGCTGTACTCCTACTCACCTTTTAAAGACAATTTCTTTTGCTCTGACTTTAGAGACTCAGTCTTCAGCCAAATCTAGACATTCTTCTGCTTCCTCTAGATCCTCTCATCACTTTTCACAGCATGATATGGACAAGATGATGAGAAGGTTCCTCAAAGCCCAGCTCCAGATGGGGATTATCTCATCTCCAACCCATCCTAGATCTGTGAGAGAACAGACACCAACCATGGCAGCTCCTTTTCCCATTCACCCATTAGTTATGGATACCCAGGATCCAGTTCCCCAGAGAGAGATGCTACCGTATCTGAGAGTAATTCTTACTTCGACTCTGGCAATGTCATAGACCAGCTCTGCTTCAGTTCCTTTGGATCAGAGTAGGTCTAGGATCTGAGAAGTAAACTCAGACACATGAGGATTGGCTTCGGCTATGGCTCTGACCCTGGTGGAGCCATCCATTCCTCTAGGGGTCTCGGCATTTTACAGTTCAGGCCCGATGTTGTCCAGTGACTTCAGAACTGGGGTATACTCTACTGTTTCTCCCTGATAGCTTCAGCTCTGAGGGAGGAAGAGAGAGTCTCCTAGGGCCCGTCAGCTTTCTGGGCAGCACAAAGGATTTTTCTCCAGTCAGAACTGCATCTTCTCACCTTCTAGATCCTGCCCATCCTTCATCTTTTCTAGATTTTGAGTCTTCATGTCCTGCCATAGGTAAACCCCCCTCCCCGAACAAGCTTCCAGGCCACCTCCCCTCAAGAGGACCCCCTTTTTTCTGATTCCTCACCTGAACATCCCACAGAGAAGGCCCATCACAAGAAAAAGTGCAAAAGGAGGCACGTGGACTCTGCCTTGACGTCCCTGACCGAGGACACCAATTTCAGTGAGGGGAAAGGATCCCCTAGATCTCCACCTGACGGCGTTTCCTTTGGAGACATTCTGGAAATCCTGAAGCAAAAAGGTGGATGGTCTTCCCAACCTCCTTCTTCCAAGGAATTGGTGTTTCTGGAAGATATCAGGATGGACCCATCAATGTCTTGGGAGACCCTCCCGGGGGATGCACTTATCAAACTAGTCTCCTGCCAGGCATGGAAGGAGCCAGACACGTTAGAGCCCATACCTACATGAGTGGACAAATATCTCAGTCCACTGGTGGACCACCTGGATTGGAGCAAAGGTATTCCTGTTAATGCCATTGTAGTATCAGCAGCAACAAGAAGGAGCTAGCTGACCAAAGTCCCTCTGTCAATCCCCAAACTAGGAGTCTTGGGCATTGGGCAGGCAGGGTAAGCATGTTTATACTTCAGCCACCTTCCCACTGAGAGCATTAAATTATATGGCACAATTCAGATGACTTTAGAGAGACCTGGTCAAAGAGCTGACCAACTATCTGTCAGAGACCTTGTTGGAGGAGGACCTTAAGAAGGTATCTCCATAACTGGCTACTCTTGCCTCCATATCTAATTCCATGATAAGATTAATCTCTAATGCTGCAGAGAGCACCTCTTGAGCAGCCAGCACAGGCATAGCCATTAGGAGCAAACCTGGATGAGGCTATGTAGGTTTGTGGAACCCTTTAAGGTGTCTTTCACGAGTGCCCACTTTGATGGTTCCTTACTATTTGGACAATCTCTAAAAGAAACACTTACCCGCAGTGAGCAAGAGGAAAATACCTTGTCTGCTGTAGGGATCAAGTTTTCTACCCCCTCAAAGGACCTTGTCAAGGAACCAACAAGGTGAGAAGAAAATTTGGTTCAGGAACTCTCAAGGTCCTTTCCAGGATCCATGTGAGGATTCCTCCTTCACAGGCAGAGGATAAGGATTTAATGGCAGGCACTGACACAGAAGCAGAGGGGGACCACAGAACCAGGGCTTCAGAGAAACTCTCTGAAAGGTTCTATCAGCACTCCTAAAGCATTGCCTGACTGCCCTTCTCTGGAGGCAGTTGGGGCCATCTATCGTTGTACCTAGATGCCTGGACAAATTTAACAAATGACAGCTGGGTGCTGAACATAATTTCCAGAGGCTACTATATTCTCTTTTCCCTTCCACCTCCAAGTCCCAGGAAAAATCTCCCTGAAATACCACCCAGTCAGAGAGAATATGCCTTTCAAGAAGTTCAGAGACTTCTAGAAAAAAGTCATCCAAAAGGTCCCAACCAAACACAGAGGGTTTGGAACTTACTAATACTTCTTTTTGGTGCCAAAAAAGACAGGGGACCTCCATCCAGTTTTTGGACCTGAGCAAACTGAATCTATACATCAAGAAGCCAAAGTTCATGGTTATGGTTCAGTCCATCTTGCCAGTACTTCACAAGGATGAATGGCTGTGTTCTATGGATCGCTGGGACATGTACTATTATATCAAAATAGACAGGCACTCCAGGACACACTTGCACTTTTGGCTGGGAGCTGATCATTACCAGTTAAGAACACTGCCCTTTGGACTCACTGCAGCTTCCCAGGGTGTTTACCAAATATATGACAGTGGTGGCAGCTCACCTGAGGCTACAGGGATTACAGGTGTTTCCATACTTAGATGACTGGCTCCTAACTGCACCAACTAGGCATCATCTTCTTTGAGCCATGGAATACCTACTGCAAGTCTTCAAACATCTCGGAATCACTATAAACCTTGCAAAGTCAAAGTTAACTCCTATACAGAACTTAGAATTCATGAGAACACAATTAAACATGATCACATAAATAGTTGTTTTGCTCCCACAATGTACAATGTCTCAAGGCAACATGTGCAAATACTCCTAGATATTCCCAAACCACCAGCAAGACTAATCCTTCGAGCATTAGGATCAATGTCAACAGCCATACTCTTGATACCACTAGCAAAATTCTTCATACAGGTACTAAAATGGACTCCAGCTGTCCAATGGTCCATTCTTTATCAACCACTATCAGTTCCTATCAGTCTGACCCCAGTCTGCAGACATCACCTCCAATGGTGGATGCTATCAAATGACCTGTACTTGGACAGGCCTTTCTGTCTTCCCACTGCAAGAGCCACAGTGACCATAGATGCTTCCCTGCTGGGGTGGGGTGGGGGTATTACCAGGGAAGAACAGTTCAAGGGACATAATCCTCAACAGAGATTAAGTTGCACATCAGTGCCCTGGAGATGAGAGCAGTCCTCTTGACATTGCAATCCTTTCATGACTGTCTCCCTCTGGCAACATTAGCAATTCATACCAACAACATGTCAGTAGTTTGGTACATTAACAAGCAGGGGGAAACTTGTTCATACCCATTGTGCAGAGAGGCCATGAGAGTGTGGGAATGGACAATCTCTTCAAACCACTTTCTCACTGCAATGCTCATTCCTGGGGAAACAAATGTACTGGCAGACAGACACAATAGATCTATTCTGAGCCCACACGAGTGGCCCCTAAACCAATCAGTAGCGAACCAAATGTTCAGCCAATGGGGCCAACCCTGCTGTGACCTCTTTGCCTCTCCCCTGAACAACAAATGCAGTAAGTACTTTAGTCTGATCCCCCCAAGCAGGGAGTCACTGACGGATGCTCTAGTCCACAATTGGCCTCTGCGTCTCCTGTATGCTTACCCTTCAATACCTCTAATTCCGAAAGTCTTACAGAAAGCCAGCAGGTTGAAGAGCACTCTGATCCTTATTGCCCCTTTCTGGCCTCTTCAGGTACGGTTCCCCTTTCTATGGTCTCACATCAAATATCCACCATGAATATTGGATCCCAGTCAGGATCTAATCTCTCACCCATCAGAGAATCAACATCCCAACCTCCGATCCCTATGACTAACTGCTTGGCTTCTCCACTTCCAGTGATTTTATGAAAGTCCAGTCTAGCTTCTCCAGTCTGAGAGATTATTCTTGCCTCTCAAAAATCTTCAACCAAAAAGGTTTACAATAGTCAGTGAAAAAGATTTTCAATTTGGGCCTTAAAACAGAATATTGATCCTTTTTTGGCTCCAATATCGGACATTCTTTTCTAAGGTCACTTTTTCAAGACGGTGGCAGTTTCCCTACTATAAAGTTGCAATTGGCAACAACTGCAAATTTTCACCTAGGAAAGATGCAGCTTCTTCATTCTCCCTTTCAACATCAAAACTATGTAAGGCTTTTATGAAAAGCATTTTTTCTACTCAGGTCCCGGTCAAAGACACTTCTCCTCCTTGGGACCTTACCACTGTACTTCAAGATCTAACTCAGAAACCCTTTGAACCAGTTGATTGTTGTGACATAAAATGTTTATCTTGGAAAACAATTTTTCTAGTGGCTATTACTTCATCTAAAAGAATGTCTGAATTACAAGCCTAGTCATCCAAACCACCCTACATTGTTTTTCTTAAGGACAGGGTCTCCCTAAAAACTAATCCTAGCTTTATGCCTGAAGTGAACATGGAGTCAAATATCAACCAGTCAATTAATCTACCAGTTTTATTTCCTAATTACTCCAGTAATTGTGAATACATGTTACATTTGCTTGAGGTTCATACACAGCTATGCTTCTATCTGCACAGGACAAAACATTCTGGAAATCTACTCAACTTTTAATATCCTTTTCACTCAACTGTTAACGCCAGGCAGTATCCAAGGTTACTCTAGCCAAATGGATCACTGATTGCATTTTGATCATTTACTCACTTAAGGTATGCAGCTTCCTTGCCCTCCAAAAGTTCATTCTACTAGGACTATGGCAATTTCCTCGGCCTTTTCTGCCAGAAATTCCATCAATGAAATTTGCACTTCAGCAACTTGGTCCAAGTCTCATACATTTGTCTCACATTATATATTAGACATTGTCTCTAGAAGCAGAGCATTCTTTGGTTCCACCATGTTCCAGCCTATCCTTCCATGAGGACCACCCAACATTTATGTAGCTGGGGACTCTGACCCATCAGTGAGGAAGAATGAAATGGACAACATCAGATTCTGAAGTTATGCACGTAGCATAACTTGGCATCTGTGTTGTCCAGTTTCATTCTTACTCACGTCCCCCTGATGATAAACCCATCCTAAGCTGTTGAGAACCATCTAGAGGAAATTAGGAAACCATAGGTTCTAGTCTGAGCTCCAGACCAGGATGATAACTTCTTATCCTTTGTTTCTATATATATTTTTCATCTACACATAGATATACTTCCATATACATAGATATGTCATATGTAATTGTTTATAGGTTCATAGGTGTGTACTAGGCTAATGGCCCTGGAACCTTTACAAGCCTAGCCCATAGGATTACCCTGGCATCATGCCACACAACCTTAGTTTCCAGTGCCTCTGTCAAGTAAAGTCACTGGAGGGATCCCTGGGGTGAATTTTCTATTTCCCATCCACTCATCAAGATTTATCTTGAAGAGGGTCAGTGAGGTGCTCTGCCTGACATGTATGGGAAGTCTATTCCATAGCATGGGCAGTCTCTGGGTTATGAACCTGTCCCTCCAGCATGTTCTGTCGATTGTGGTAATGAGGCTGAGCTCTCTGAAGCATGTGGTGTGGAGGGATTGGGATTTCTTTAGATGTAGCATTTCTAACAGAGCTGGGTCAGACATGGCTTTGTAAGTCAAGCAGAGATCGCCTCTAAGTAGGTGATATGAGACAGAGAATAGCTGGAGTTTTTTTAGTCTGTCCATATAGGTTCATAGGCTGGTACTAGGCTATCGGCACTAGGGCCTATACAAGCCTAACCATAACAATTCCCTGGCTATTTCTTCCCTGGACCCCTATCTAGCAGGGCAACTGACGTGATCCCCAGGGTGAATTTCCTTTCTCCCATCCAATCGTCAAGGTTCCTTTTGAAGAGGGCCAAGGAGGCACTCTGCTTGACATGTATGGGTAGTCTATTCCAGAGTCTGGGGAGTCTCTGGGTCAAGAACCTATCCCACCAGCATGTTTTGTTTATTGTGATGACAAGGTTTAGATCCCTGGAGTGTGTGGCTCTGAGGGATTGGGATTTCTTTAAGTGTACCATGTCTAACAGCTCTTGGTTGGACATGGCCTTGTATGTTAAGCAGAGATTGCCTCTGAGTAAACGATATGCGACAGAGTATAGCTGGAGTTTTTTAAGGCAGTCAGCATAGGGCATCTGCTTTAGGCCTGTGATTCTTTTAGTAAGGTATTTTTGTGGCCTTTCCAGTTGTTGTAGATGTCTTGAAGGGTGTACTTTCCTACAATGAAAATTCACTTTTTCGAAATGGGAAAGTACATCCCCACTTAAGCGAAAGTGCACTTTAACGAAAGTGTAGTTTCGCTTAAGCTCACTAGACTGAACCTACTGCACCACATTGGAGGACATTGAAAAATGGGCTATGTCCTCCACTGTGGTGCAACAGTCACGGACCTTAGGGTTAGGGCACGGGTCAAGGTAAGGGGATAGCTGTATTAACTATCCCCTTACCCCTAACCCATGCCCTAACCCTAAGGTCTGTGACTATCACACCACAGTGGAGGACATAGCCCGATTTGGAATGTCTTCCATTGTGGTGTGATAGTCATAGACCTTAGGGTCAGGGCACGGGTCAAGGTTAGAGGATAGCCATGCTAACTATCCCTTACCCTAACATGTGCCCTAACCCTAAGATCCGTGACTGCTAGCCTGTTCGGTCTAGCAGGTTCGCTAGAGATGCACTTTCACGTTAGTGTGGGTGTACTTTTGAAGTTCGAAGTAGTGAACTTTCATTCTTCAAAAGTACACCCATCTTGAGAGGTACATACCAAATGGGGCATTGTATTCTATAATGGGTCTAATGAGGGATAAGTACAGTGGGACAATGACCTCCTTTTTTCTGGATGAAAAGCCCTTAGTGATGAGGTGTGCCACATAGAAGGATTTCCTGACTGTTGTGGTGATGTGGTTACTGAAATTGAGACCACTGTCAACCTGTGTCCCTAAGTCTCTTATCACACTTTTGGTGTTTAGTGTACTGCCACCTATGTGGTAAGTCATGGGTACATGTTTTTTTCCCAAATGGGATAACTATACATTTCTTGGCACTGAGCTTGAGCCCATGGCTCTGGCACCAAGCATCTGTTTCTGTAAGGCCCTTTTGTAGAGTATCAACATCATTTGGGGATTCAATAATGGCTCCCAGTTTGCAGTCATCTGCAAACTTTGTTAGCCAGAGTCCCTTAGTGTTGGCCTGTACTTCAGAGAAGTAGATGCCAAACAAGAGCAGTCCCAGGACTGAACCCTGAGGTACTCCACTTGTCACTTGTCTGGAGCTGGATTTGGAGTCATCTACTTTTATAGTGTGGGTTCTGTCAGTAAGCCAGTTGGCAACCCATCGAGTGACATAAGGATTAATGCCCAGCTTAGTAAGTGTATCTATGATTCCAGAGTGGGGGATGGTGTCAAAGGCCTTGGTGAGGTCCAGTTAGGCTGTGTGGACTGCTTTACCCTCATCGACAGCTCTGAAGACTGATTTGAAGAAGTCAATCAGGTTCAGGAGACAAGATTGGCCCTTCACGAACCTGGTCCAGTATTTGAAGGTTGCCAATATTTTTTTTTACAAGTTCCATGATAATGCATTCCATGTCCTTGCAGATCAGGCTCGTCAGACTGATGGGGTGGTAGTTCCCGGAATCCAAGGTGGATCCCCTCTTGTGGAGTGGGATAACTGTAGCTGTGCGCCACTCAGTGGGCATGAAGCCTGAGGTGAGGGTATGATTAAACATGACACTTAGGTGAGGTGCCAGTTCATTTTGTAGTTCATGTAGTACACAGCCTGGGATGTCATCTGGTCCCATGGATGCTGTATTCTTAGCTTTGGAGAGTGCGTTTTTTACCTGTGTGGCAGTTATTACCAGAATATGGCAATCTTCCGTTATTGAGATGGGCCGTTTAGGGGGTGAGGGGGGGGGGTGAAGTTGGCACTGAATCGATCTGCCAGGCTACTGGCAATATCCTTGGGATCAGTATATTTAATGTCATTCTGGTGTAGCTCAGAGCAGATCTGAGCATTGCCATTTAGATTCTTGACATAGTTATAGAATGCCTTCTGGTTGTCTTTGGAATCTTTGGCAATTTTATTTTCGTAACTAGCTTTGGAGGATTTTACGAGGGATCTCAGCTTCTTACTGAGGCTGGTAAGGGAATTTTTTGCATCATGGTATTTTCCTCTTTTCTGCAACAGTTTCTTCCTTTTGTTGTAAAGTTTGTTTATGGCAAGGGACCACCAGATTGGCTTCCTTTTTTTGGAGGACAGCATCTTGGTTCTATTTGGGATGGCACAATTCATGCATGAGTGGATGTGCTCATACAGTGCCTTAGTGTAGGACTCAGCAGTCAAACTTTCAGTTCCCGTCTGCGTGGGTGTCATGAAGTATGTCACTTCTGACTTGAGTAGCATGAAGTTGGCTTTGGAGAGGTTTTTTATGGAGGTTTCCTTACTGGGGAGTGGGGGTGAGATGTGGATGTTAGGACAAGTGTTTAAGGCCTAGGATCCTCTTTGTAAGGTACTTTTGTGGCATCTCCAGTTGTTCCAGGTGTTTAGTGAGGTACATGCCAAATGGGGCAATGTAATCAATGATTGGCCTAATGAGGGAAGAGTAGAGGGAGGCAATGACCTCTTTCTTCCTGGAAGCGAAACCCTTAGTAATGAAATGTGCCACATAGAAGGACTTTCTGACCACAGTGGCAATGTGGTTGTCAAAAGAGAGGTTGCTGTCAATCTGTGTTCCCAGATCTCTTATAATGCCTTCTGTGTTCAGTGGATTACCATCAATGTGGTAATTCATGGGAACCGAGTTTTTCCCAAACGGGATGATGACACATTTTTTGGCATTGAGCTTAAGGCCATGGTTCGGACACCAGTCATTGGTCTCAGTAAGGTCTTTCTGTAGGATGTTAACATCACTCAGGGAGTTAATAATAGTTCCCAACTTACAATTCTCTGCAAACCTTGTCAGCCAGAGTCTCTTCATGTTGGCCTGGACTTCAGAGAAATAGATACCAAATAGGAGAGGACCCAGGACCAATCCCTGTGGGACTCCACTTGTGACTGGTCTGCAGTCTGACTTAGAGTCAGCTACTTTCACACTGTGGGTTCTACCTGTGAGCCATTTTGCAACCCACCTAGTGATATAGGGGTTGATGCCTAGCTTAGTGAGTTTTTCTATGATTCCTGAGTGGGGAATAGCATCAAAAGCCTTGGCCAGACCAAGGTAGGCTGTATGAACCACCTTGCCTTCATCCACAGCTCTGGTGACTGACTAAAAGATGTTGACCAAGTTGATCAGGCATGATCTACCCTACACAAAACCAAACTGTGTGGGATTCAGAGTTAGGAGATTCCTTATATCCTTGTTTATTAGGTTCATGCAGATGTGTTCCATAGCTTTGCATATCAGACTCGTCAGGCTAATGGGGCAATAGTTCCTAGGGTCTGTAGTCGCTAATCCTTTGTGGAATGGATGATTGTAGCACTGCGCCATTCAGTAGGGACAAAGTCTGAGGTGAGGCTGTGATTGAACAGGGCACACATATGAGATGCCAGTTCACTCTGTAGTTCATGTAGAACACAGCCAGGGATATTGTCAGGTCCCATAGAAGCTGTATTCTTGGCATTGGACAGTGCTGTTTTAACCTGTGCAGCAGTAATACTGGGTGCTTGGCAAATTTACTGGTATTGCAACTGGTCCCTTGGGGGGGAGGGGTAAAGTTGGCACTGAATCTGTTGGCCAGTATATTGGCAGTATCTGTTGGTTTGGTATAGGAGGTACCATTGTGCAGTAGCTCAGAGCAAATCTGGGTGTTGCCGTGGAGATTCTTTACATAACTATAGAAGGCCTTGTGGTTGCCTTTACTATCTGCTGCAATTCTGTTTTCATAGCTACCTTCGGAGGATTTGATGAGGGATCTCAACTTTTTGCTGAGCTGATAAGGGAGTTTTTCAAGTCTTGGGACTTCACCTTATTCCGCATCAGTTTCCTCCTTCTGTTGTAGAGTTTGTTTATGGCAGGGGACCACCAGATTGGCTTCCTTTTTTGGAGGTCAGTGTCTTGGTTCTATTGGGTATGGTGAGATCCATGAATTTGTGTACATGTTTGTACAGTGCATTGGTGTATGATTTGGTGGTCATGCAACTGATCTCCATTTGTATGGGTGTCATGAAGTTAGCCACCTCTGTTTTTAGGAGCCCAATGTTAGCTTTGGAGAAGTTTTTCATGGTAGTTACCTTTGCGGAGGGGGGGGTGGATTTCAAAGGTGA
This sequence comes from Protopterus annectens, assembly GCF_019279795.1. Taxonomy (NCBI): domain Eukaryota; kingdom Metazoa; phylum Chordata; order Ceratodontiformes; family Protopteridae; genus Protopterus; species Protopterus annectens. Next base: position 262,704,186 of record NC_056741.1, on the reverse strand, counting down.
TTAGTTTGTGGTCGGATCTAACCAGGGAGGAGATGACTCTTGGTGTAGAGCAACGGTCACCTATGTTAGTAATGACAAGGTCAAGGATGTTGCTACCTTTAGTGGGGGTAAGAATGAGCTGGTCCAGGGCATTGGAATTAATGAATTCCAGGAAAAGTTGGGCAAGTGTATTGGTACATGAGTAGTTTTCCCAGTTAATGGAGGGGTAGTTGAGGTTTCCCAGTATGAGAGTGTTAGGTTGTACCCTAATATTCTCCAGGATACTTAGGAACATGGAGTGTGAGTCTTGGGACATGGCTGGGATCTAGACCAGGCTACGACCTGAATTGCTGTCTTATCCAATGTTAGCTGCACCTGAAGTATCTCAGATGTGTATGTTGGGCTACCAGTCTGGAGGTGTGCACATCCTTTATGAATATGGAAACACCACCGCCTTTGGAGCTTCGGTCCAAGTTCTGGGGCTGAAAGGTGTGGAATGAGTTATAGCCTGGTAGTGCAGGGGTGCTTTCTGCTGCCTTGAACCAGGTCTCTGCTATGGCACAAATGTCGATGTTCTCCATTTTAAGGAGTGCTTCGAACGAGTGTATTTTGAGATTTAGACTTCTAGCATTGAGCAGCATGACCCTCAAATTGAATTTGTTTGTAGCTATTACGGTGGTAATTTGGTCTTTGGAACACCGCCTAAAAAAGGCACTATAGGAGTGGCAAGAGCCTTGGCCAGTATCCGGAAGCCCAGGGGTGACAGATGCAGGCCATCACTGGCAAAGCACTGAGGCCTGTCAATCATGTCATCCCAGACAGACAGATACTGGATCCCCTTAGAATGACACCAGTAACTTAGCCAATTGTTGAAATCAATCATTTTCTGCTTGCACTGTGGTATCATTCCTGCCTGGGCTACATAATCCGAGAGCTCCTTCATGTCTCCTTTCATGTAGTCCAGGGAAGTGCATCTCAGGTCATTCACACCCACATGTACAATGATAAAGTGATATCTTTACCTATTGTTGAGGGACCTGAGTGTGTGCGTTATGTGGTGGATCATGGTGCCTGACAGGCAGCTGACTGTTAGTTTCTCCTTATTCAACCTAGTGAGTGGGACATCAGTGTGCCACACTATCGAGTCACCTATGATTAGTGTGTTGGGCATGCTGTTTTGCCTTAGGGGGCTTTGGTTAAGTGGCACACTGTTTAGGAGAGTTATGTGTCTCATGATTAGTGTTGTGTTGTGGTGGTCAAGTGTGTTTTGGCCTTGGAGGTCTCTGCTGTTTGAGTAGATTTGTATTGAGAGCCTCCGCGGTTTGTGTTATTATGTGAAGGCAGTGCTGGTGTGTGTTCTGGAGAGCTATGTGTTCCATGTGGTGTGGTGCAAGTGTTGACCTTCTCCTCTTGTCCAGCTATTCCGGTCTTGGCTGGAGATTGTTTGGCTTCCAATTTGGCCATATAAGTGCATCTCTCACAAGTCTGAGTGTTAGGAAGTAAGAGGAGAGGGTTGTCAGTATACATGAGGCAGTTGCTACATTGCCTCAGGATGCCCAAATTCACCAGGTTAATAGGAGAAAGCACAGGGAACTGACCTTTAGACATGCCTGAAGGGGTGGGCATTAATAATAAGTACTGGAGCTGTTTCCTTGTAGAACGTTTAGTGCTGGTAGCACTTTTGTGTGCTACAATAATTGTTACAAGAAGTATGGTAAAGTGCTAGATTAATAAGCTAGTAAAAGTGCAGGAGAGGAGAGAACTAGTAGATCTAAGGGAAAAATTGTAGAGCAGACTTTGGCACCACTCAGAAACTTACAAACGGTCCCGGATACAGCAAATCTGTATCTTGATTAGACTAGTTACAGGAAAGGTGGGAAACAAGTGCAAACACAGGCTTTTAAACCAGAAAGTTGAATGTGGTGGAAAAACTGCCCAAATGGCCAATAAATTACAATTTCTGGGCCAGAAACCACTCCTCTTGTGGTAGATAGGCTACCTAGTGCTTACCACTCCCACTCATAAGCTAGAAGGCTTCCCTCCAACACAGAAAGGCTTGGTGGGCTCAGAAGCTTTCATATAGTCCTGGATACAGCAAATCTGTATCTGGACTAGACTAGTTACAGGAAAGGTGAGGAAAAAAGTGCAAACACAGGCTTTTAAACCAGAAAGTTGAAATAGATGGAAAAACTGCCCAAACAGCCAATAAACTAATATTTCTGGGCCCGAAACCACTCATCTTGCGGTAGATAGGCTACCTAGTGCTTATCACTCCCGCAGATAAGCTAGAAGGCTTCCCTCCAACACAAAAAGGCTTGGCGGGCTCAGAAACTTATACACAGTCTTGGATACAGCAAATCTGTATCTGGACTAGACTAGATACAGGAAAGGTGGGAAAAACACAAATGCGGGCTTTTAAATGATAAAGTTGAAATAGATGGAAAAACTGCCCAAACAGCCAATATACTACAATTTCTGGGCCAGACGCCAGTACACTTTTTTTGAATCTTATGGAAGAATGGAATTAATACAGAATTTTCCATGAGCCCTATTCTGAAAGCAAGAAATACTTACAGAAGATGTGAATTTGTTTATTGTTATGTTACAAATATTTGCTGAAAGTTTTTGTTCCAGTTTTTATGCATGGAATATACCTATGTACTGCTCCTTTAAATGCTATTGTAGCTTTTCAGTTGAGGATGAGTTCAAATAATTCTGAGCAACTAGGTGCATTTTCAGTTTTGTGTGTTAATGGAAATGAAATTTCTGCTCTCTACAGAAATGTGAAGGGGGTGTTCAGAAACCATTGGCACACCTCCTTAAGTAAAATAATATGATAAGCGGTGACATACATGGAGGGGCTGATACAGATACACATGTAGCATTATGAGAGAGTATGGAAAATAGTGCAGTATGTATCACATGTAAATGAACACATAATGACATGCAAATGAATGTCAGCATAGGATCACAGGAGGTTACTAGACTAATGTTCCTAGAGCCTTTTTAAGCCTAGCCATTCATGCCCCAAATTTCCCACTTATCAATCCTCATGGACTAGAATGGCTTTGCTTTATCCCTGTGTCTTAGGGAATCCACAAGCTGCCCCTGTCCATAAGGGACTCTGGTGTCAAACCATGGGTGACTTTATGATTTCTCATCCATTGGTCCAAATTGCATCTGAATAGGCTTAGGGAAGACATCTGCTTCATACAACTGGGGAGTCTGTTCAAGAGACGTGGTAATCTCTGGACTCAAACCTATTCCTCCAACAAATTTTGTTTATGTCACAAATAAGGTTAAATTCTTAGACTGGGTAATTCTAGTGCTGTTTGTTTTATGAATGTGTAGCAGATCCATCAGGGCTGGATCAGTGAATGTCTTGTAGGTTAGGCACAGATTACCCATCCGTAGTCTTTGGGAGACAGAGTACAGGGATAGGTCTTGGAGGCAGTTTGAGTAGGAAAAGTTATTTACACCCTGTTTTCTTTTAGTGAGGAACCTCTGTGGCCACTCCAGCGGTTGCACATGCCTGGTCAGGTACATGCTGAAGTGTGCACTCTACTCAAGTATTGGTCTAATTAGGGCTGAGTATAGAGGGACTTTGATCTCCTTTGATCAGGATGTCATGCCTTTACTTTTAAGTTGTGCCAAGCAGAAGGATTTTCTCAGCACCATGGCCACATCATGAACAAAATTCAGGTTACTTGTCAATATGAGTCCCTATGTCCCTTACCACTGGATCTACTCTTAAGGGAGGTATTGTGTCAAATGCCTTTACCATGTTAAGGTAGGCAGTATGCACTGTTTTGCCTCTTCTGTGCCTCTAGTGACCTTCTCGAAAAAGTCCACCAGGTTTAGAAGGCATGACTCAGCTTGATGAAACCAAACTGGGATGAGTCCAGCATCTGAAGATTTCCTATGTCTTTATCAGGTCCACAATAATTCTTTCCATGGTCTTGCATATAAGACTCATTAAGCGTATAGATCTGCTGATGGTCCCCCTTTGTGCTAATCAGAGTAACTGCATATACAAATAATGACAATAGACAGTGCAGTAGGACTCAAAAACATGCAAAAGTAGTGTGATGACCTACTGTAATCAGCTTTTCTGTACACCACCATTTCTCTGGGAACAGGTTTATCAGCAGTACAAAGATGCCAAGAGTAGCACCCTCTTTAGCAAGTCAGAATATGAGAATAGCCACTGGAAGCCAGGGTGTCTGATGCTGCATGCCACCACCCTCCATACCGCAGAATGATCTGACAGCAATAGGTCACATACCTGCACCTCTGGGACATAGATGACCACTACTATTTGGTGAGACATATACCAGAGCTAGCTCACTGTTGCCATCATCCCATGGTATCAAGAGGGTATATGTGGAATATCTGTCTCAGCAAATGCAAAGATTTTTGTACAATTAAACATTCTTGCTTCTGAGACCTTTCAGCATCCAACTGAGGACATTCTCGCAGTTTTGTAGGCCTTAGCCTCATGAAACCTGCAGTAGTTCCTAAATATAGTGCTGCTGTATATAGAGGAGCAGCTATAGACCCAGACACAATGGCAGAGAGAAACACTACTACTAGGCAGGCATTTTACAACATAGGCCATTTGTTTGAGGTCTTGGGGATTACTGGCTATACTCACATTGCCATCAAAGCTCTGCCTGGTCCACTTGATATCCAGTATATCAGCTGGAAGGGTTTCCACTCCATTATCTGCCAAGTAGTTTGAAGAGCAGAAGATAATATACACAATGTGCCTTTGTGTCATCTAGGTAATTCCCATGATTCCCAAATCTGGCAAACATGCGACCTGTACCATTATTTCTTTTAGGGGGAAGAGACTTACCAAAGGTCATCTAGCTGGTAAGTGCACAGGTTGCTAATCTTAGAGCCTGTGATGGGCCAGTAACATGAATATAGGTAGCAGACTGTACATAGTGGTGTTTGCTGTTGTGTGTTTCAGCTGATGACTCATATGCATTGGAGACATAGATGATGATCCCCAGCCACAATTCCCAGACAGAAGTGGAGCGGATGAATAACATTGCACTGATACAGGTAGAGAACATGCTAAACATGTTCAGATGGATAAAGTCTTGCTTTCAGTATCTGGATACATCCTGCAGTGCATTGCAGTACACTTCTGAAATGTGAAGCAAGCTGTTTGTGCTGCGAAGCATGCTACACAACATGGTTGCAATGTAAACCATTATATCAAGGGGACCATAGCTCAGACCTATGGTGGTGTGCCAGAGAGACCATTGCAACAACCTATATTGCTGTGCCAGCAGTGGTGGAGGAGCAGAGCTGAACAGTTGGAGGAGGATGATGCAGCTGCAGTGGGTCCCCATGCAAGGCACAAGTATGAGCCATGGTGGGACAAACACAGAGCAAAATTGATGCATCCATTTAATCACCCAGCCTATGCAATGCAGTGCAAGGACTGACTATGTTGTGCATTAGACATTACCACACCCTCATGAGCATGGGTTTCGGAAGGCTACAGTCATTATCATTTGCACAGATGGAGGGGGAAGTAGTATGGGACAACAACACCAGTATAGGTGGAACTGTTACAAGTGGTGCCTGCAGTAAGCCTGCACATGGTGAGGTATTGTGGCATGTCAAAGATCATGTCCTCAAATAACATTGTGAAGTTTCCAGGGGTGGAGTGCTACCCAGGTATATCAGCTGTCCCTGCAGAGCCTGGTGTAAGGCATGTGTTTCAATGAAAGATAGCTTATGGGGTCCATATATGGGGTTGTATCTGTGTCTCCTTCTGTGTGGAAATGGCAGATGGCTAGCTGGTACTGATGGCTTTACTACCCACCACTGAACAGTGACTGTCCTGTCTGTTCCCTATAGCCTTTCTGTCTGGAAGCACTCCCCAGCACTACAGCATTTCCTGCTGGTCCATGTGCCCTAACTGTGTTAGCCATCCCTACCGCTAAGGTTGCCATAGGACACAGGTGAGAGGGGGGTTGCCATAAGAGCAGCCTCTGCACCTGTTTTTGCTAATATTATTATGTGGTAATGGGAGCAAATTTATACTAAGAATAGCCCTTTCAGGGCATTAATTGCTATTTATTTAAGATTTCTTGATGATATACTGTTATTTTGAAGGGGTGATGAGACATGTCTGCAAGTGTTTTTAAATTATATTAATGAGACTACTGATATCTTAAGATTTAACTTGTTTTGATTTTAATTAATATTAATTATCTGGACATTAATATTATGAAGAATTTGAACACCAAGAGTTATAATTCTAGTATTTACAGAAGAACTTGTTCTGATTCTTTCTTACACTACAATAGTTATCATGCTTTCTGGCAGAAAATAAATTTAGTAATGGGTCAGTTTGTTAAGCTATTCTGTCATATATGGCTCCCCGGGCCCAGTGGACCTCCCTGGTCATCAAACTGGAATAAATAAATAAATAATATATCTAATGATGATGCATTTCATTCAGTAACAAATATTTTTATCAATTTGTTTTTTGAGAGGAGATACACAAAAGAAATAGTGGAGGAAGTTAGAAGGACAGTGGTTCAGAATCGGGAAAGTAAATATGCCCCCAATATTATATGTTTGAATCTTGCATTCCTCAAACATAGGAAAGGAAACAGTTACTAATAAGAAGAGAACGTTTAAGTGGGCTATGATTATCCCATATGGGCATTTTAGTTCTAAGCTGAGGGAAAGCATGCTTAGGAATTAGAAGTTAGTGTTTGATTCATTTTATTATATTGCTAAACTAGGAGTGGCCCCTGTCTTTGTTTATAAGGAAGAGAAGAACATTAAATACTTGACTGAGAGCTTGGATCATAACAATGACAAATATGGAATGGGGAAATGTGGCACATGTAGTTATTGTCATTTTATACATGATGGGCCATCTATTAATGTGCAATCATTCCCTAGAAGTATTAGGAATAATAACAACTTTAACTGCAATACTACTGTGGTTATTTATATTGCCACATGTCTAACTTGCCTTGCTTTTTATGTTGGAAAGACGTAGCTTCAGTTGAAAAGCATGATTTATGAGCATTGTTATACCATTAAGAGATGTTACCCAGTAATGCTTTGTACCTGCACTTTATTCAATGTACAGCTTTTAAAACGTTTCTATTATATGCAGTCATGGGGGGGGGGCTTGGGAAGCAAAGCTAGAAGGTAGGAAACTTCAGTGACAGATAAGTTTGAATGCTACCCCACCCCCATGTCTCAATGAAAACATTTTTTTTAATTAGTGTTTTATTGCTAAGGGCTAGAAAAATATGAATTTTTAATAAGAATTTTAATACTTTTTAGCAGTCTTCAATTTTTTTATGGACAGAAGCATGCAGTATATTAATTTTATGGACAGCTCTTTGCTCTTTATTCAAATAATTGTTGGATATGTGTTTATTTCTTTAAGGCAATGAGCTGTAATTGCAGGTTGTGGTTATTTTAATTGTGTGTGATGTTTCTTATTCAAATGTTAAGCTGATGTTATTCAAGTAATGTGTTTTTAGTGCTCTCCTTATTCTAAAGAAGTTTGCAAGTTTAGATAGCAAACTAAAGTGCTTAATACTTTATTAAAAGTTACTGCCTGGAACATTGTGCTACTGGTGGTGTTTTTTTCTGAATACTTGATCTCCATTGCACCACATTGACCATTTCCTGTTATGTTATTCATCACAGAACAGACATGTTATCATTCTTTCTGAATACCCTCTTAATCTGAATGTAAAACTTTTCAAATGTAATAAATCCACCTTTTCACACATTTCACTTCCTCTGTTTGTTGGATTTAATTTGGTTTATGGCATTATTGTTTTCTTTTCCATTTAAGTCCATTTGTATTTAGCATTACTTTGTGTTGACTTATGATTTATTCCCACATGCAATACACAGGAAAACATTCAATACTGACAAAAATATTTACAGTATGTACTTCTTACATACATAGAGTGCAATTCACACTTTATCTTCATGTTGGATAATATCATCTTGGCTAACTGTTACATTTCCATTGCCATCTGAATGCAAATTGATATTGAATCTGGAATTACAGTCCCCAAGTTGAAATTCCTAGTGCTTCCTCTTTTTTTCATGATGGCTGCATTCTTAAGCACTAAAAACCTTCATTTGAAAAGATAGCTCAATTCATCCCCACTTTTCCAAAAAACAGCAATAAAAAGAAAGTTAAGAATTTTCCAGCTGTATATTGACATATGGAGGGTACAAATCCCCTGCTGACCTCCTGCTTTCTTTAGCTGACTGTTGAATTCAGGAAGGATTCTGGCATAGCAGACAATCATTATAATCAGTGGCATAATATACAGAGTGAAGAATGTGAACATGTAGACGGTTTCCTGCCAGTGTTCTACAAAGCTGCCATGGACACTGGATGAAGTCTGCATTCCTGACTTTATTTCTTCTGAAAATTTAAAGCTGTAAAAATAAGAGGAAGAGAGAAGAAGAGAGGTCAAACAGATCTATGGCAAGCCTGATAAAATGTACAATATAATTTTCAGTTGCTTGACAGAATTATAGTCACAGTTCAGGCCTCAGAGATTGTGGTCGTATATATTTTTTGCAATATTGAAGCCCTGAAATAGAACATTTATCTATATTTGGGTGATGAGATATAACATTTCCCTTGAAGAAAGATTGTTGATAACTCATAAATGTATGCAAACAGCCAGGCCATTTAACCCTGAAACCTAATTTCAACCAGTCATGAAAACAATTATTCAACTGCGCTCCTTTAAGGAAGACATAATGAAACCTGGCCAATCAAGTGTAAAGGTGAAATACAAATTCATGAAGGAAGAAGTTACATTAAAAACTAAAATTACTAGCTGTGCAACTTAGGCACTATTTTAGCATGAACGTGAGTTTAGGTGTTACCTTAAATTGTCAGTGACTAGATAGAGTGGAGAGCATCATACCTTAAGCAGACTACTTGTTTTATCTAGAAGGATGACAAATTACTGTGGTTTTCAGCTTATGCCATGTTGCCTGGCAATTGGCACAGAAAGTTAAGGCTGTGAGTTGTAGTCCCAATAGTACAGTGTTTGATTCTTTTAAGCACCATTTGCCGACTGTGTGGCCCCGAGGAAGTAATTTAACTAAACTTTGTTCCTGGGTTGCTTCTGTAAAGGGGACTGTATGTGCCCAGTTTGCCTACATGGTTAACAAATGGGTATTATTTTTATTATTATAATGTTTTTCACTGGTAGTAGTACACCTATGATAGGGAAAGAAAGACAATGTCATCATTTATTTTGAGTGCCCTTCAAGGTGCTGAAAGTGCAACAAGTTACAATTGTTAAGGGAGAATGTGAAAACTGAAATCAGAACATTTCTATAAAGGCTTCCATGCTTCTCCTCTGCCTCTAATTGTCTAGGACTTCTGCCATACCTAGCCTGTGTCACAGAACAAAAAGTATATCAATACTGCCCTGAATTTGGTAGAACCTCAAATCAAAAACCGTTGCCTTAAATCCAATTTCTGCTTATTCAAAAGGTGCATCTGTTGTGATGTTAGTATATGCCCTATGGAGTTCTCCATAGGGGGGACATTGGCAGATGGTCACGTTCTGCAACTCATATGCTATTTGTTGAGGTGGAATCCTATACAAATTGTTAATGGGCCACAAACTGATATCCCTCATACTGTAACTTCCAAAAAAAAAATATCCTGGCTACATTATACAGTAAATGTTGTCATTTGGTTGTTGCAAAAATTCCTGAATTTCATCAGGTAGCCCATCACAGATAGAAATTAAGTTATCTCAAAATATGCATAAAACCAGTTTCTGTTGGAAAAAAAATTCAAAGAAATTAAATTACATTTCACTGTCCCCAAGAAAATATTTATACTTGATGATGCATATTGTGCAGCCATGGCTGTCTTCCCTAATTATAGAAAATATCATCAAATAAAAGTTATGAAACAAGCAAAATTGTAATAGGCTAAGATACTATTTGTTTTAGGGCACTATCCCATCAAAAAGAAGATACAGCATGCAAACAGTGCCTATTTATTAATGCACTTTAATACCACATCAGATACAAATTTTGAAAAAAGTAAGATTAGATTTAAGGCAAAGGCTTTTGAGAAGAGGTGCTATAATAGTTTAGTTTGATGCATCTATATTGTAAGTTCGAAGTTTGAAAACTTCAACTCTCATATGATCGACATCATATGAGCGAAGATTTCAAACATCGAACGTTACAATGGAGATCGCTGTAGGGAATATTTCCTTTCACTTTAATGTAGTGCAGTCTCGGAGTTGGTATATTTAAGTAGTGGGGCATGTGGGGGGTGCAGGGGAGCTTGCACCCTTGCATAGAGCATTCAGGTAGGTTTTTTTTTATTTTTAGTTTGTTTATATTTTATGTTCGATGTTTAAAAACTTCGCTCATATGGAGTCAATCATAGGAGATTCAAAGTTTTCAGACTTCAAACATATAATATAGACCCTAGTTTGATAACTGTGTCAGAAAATTTGAGACAACAATTCAGAACAAGAAGTTATGGGTTGGCCACTGTTTACCATAACCCACTAGCACAACAGGAAGGTGAGGTTTTATATTTTGTTAGTACTTACATTCATTTCACTTCAACATTTATGAAACTGATTCTTCATCTTTGGCCCTTTGTTACTAGAGCCCAGTGCTTACATTTATCTATCTATTTTTTTTTATTTATTTTGATATTTGTTAACTGTGATAAGTCTGACAGGGTGTAGACCCCTTTTCAGCGGAGGCCCTAGGAGAAAAGCTTCAGAAAAACAATAGTAATATTAATATAAAGTTAGGTTGTTCAATACAAGGATATATAGTTAACAAAGATAGTAAAATTAAAAATATTAATCTGAGTAAGAATACAAAAATAGTAGTAAAAATACAACAACAGAAATAATTTCCAGAGACAGATGAACTTTCTGCAGACTGGTTGTGTAGACAGGTGAGAGTGGTTAAGGAAAAGGAAAGGATGGAAGTGGTAGTAAACGAAAAGGAAAGGATGGAAGTGGTAGTTAGCGAAAAGGAAAGAATAGAAGAGTAGTAAGGGAAAAGGAGAGAATGGAAGTACATGACAGTGAAATGGTGATTAGTTGGGCGAGGCTGATAAGGGTAAGGGGGTGGGAAAGGTACTAAGGGAATATGTGGGTAAGGGTTAGGATGGGTTCATAGTAAAATTGTTTTTGCATACTAAAGAAGGCATAATTCAGCAGATATGCTGATCTTCTAGAATTTTGTTTCAACAATTATGTCACTGGTCTTCTCAAATGAAACCTTTACTTATGGAAAATGTTCTCTAAGCACTTTCATTGTAAATCTGCATGATGCTTATATCAGTGAGATCAGATTCTGTAACACATGTGACTCTAAGTCTGAGGCTTATTCTCTATTTTTTTTTGTAAAAGTATTTTTTTTAATTTCTTTCCCATTAGTCAGACTAAACACAAACCAAAAATTAGAATTAATGAAGATTTAAGTGAATAATGAACAGACAGTGATATAAATCCAGTGGCCATTCATTCAAAAGAAGCATATACTGATTGTGCTGTCCCTGTTAGTGTTAGTGTGCTGGCTTCCATATTCCTTTACAGAGGGCCAACTAAGAGTCTGCACTGTTAAAACTGGAAGCAGTATTAATTTAACAGCTATTAAACCTTAGAATCACTGTGCTTAGATAACGAAACTGATCAGTTTTTCTCCTATATACTTGTTATGTGTGCATGTAGTCCAAATGTAAACAGTTTGAATGTCAAAATGGAAGAACTTTTACCTTAAATTGAATGCTGACATTTCATTAGATGCTATAAATTTAAAAAGTAGAGTATCCTTGATTGATTTTATGCTCCCTTTGAAAACACTGCTGAAAGCACTGGGAGCTATTATAGTTAATAAAAATATACAAAAGTGAAATACCAAGAGAAAGCCCACCCCACAAATACATGCATGACCCATGCAAACTCAAAATAAAAAGCAAGAAGACATCAGAATATTACCCTGGATCATGGAAATGTGGAGTAAAAATGTAATCACCAACACACAGTGTTTGCCTTCTTCTCCCTCCTTCCACAGTCTCAGTATAAAAGCACTCTGCTCGATACATTCTTCTCAATCATGTCTTTCAATATTGTTCCTATTCTTCTACTGAGATTAAGCCTATCTTAAAAACCTGTGACTCCCCCATTTACCCACATACTTGTGTTCTCTCTCCTCCCTAACAGTTCCTGTAGCTATGAAGTATAGCCCCTACTTCTTAGCTTTCTTTGAGTGCTAGTTGAGCCTGTGGACCTCTGAGAAGGTCATTATATACTCAAGCTCTTGAAATATCTGCACTACCCCCTTTTGCATTTCCATCTACTTCATTCATTGGTCATTGCCAACATCTATAAGCCATAACATGAGGCCATGGCCCTCCAGTTTCTCACTACCTTTTCTACTTTATTCACTGTCCTGTCTAAGGTCTGTTTGGCAGAACTTTCAAAGAGCCTAGACTTCTACTATTTTTCAGTGCTCATGTTCTGATCCCCTTGGTAAGTGAGTGGTAAATGTTCTGGGTGTTTGTGTGTAATATAACCTTGGTAAAGTTTCAGTTACTATTGGTAACTCTGCCTTTGAAGGTACTGAGCTCAGTCTCAGGTTGGTGAAGTCCTTAAGGGAAGCAGTGATTGTAACTCTGATTTATAGCTGAACAGTGTAAAGCATATTTAGGTGTGGCAGGTGCTGAATATTATCTGAGACAATATTGTGTATTTACTGTATGCTGCTAAAAAGCCACTCACCTCATATATATATAATTTAATACCAGTTGTGTGGATTTATGGTCCACATTGTGACAATTGTTAGCAGTGCTGTGGATCATGATATGCTTGTCTCTGTCTATCATATATCAGTTGGTGGCTGCAAGTATAATTACACTTCTGTTCACCAAAGTGATAACCTACTACATTTCTACTAGATGTCTTGGCTAAGGATCAGGATAATGATGTAGCAATATGTGACTGTGTATTCTGATTCAGCTAGTCATGATGCCTCTTCAGTGTACATCTTGGTGTCATTTGTAAACAAAATAAATTATCCTCTGAATTCCAATTACTTAATTTATTAGTCAAAATCATTATATAAAAGTAGTTTCCCCTGTAAAACAAAAGATAAGCCAACAATCATTAAGTCCCACATCTTCATCTATAATAAACATTAGGCTGTATCTTTGTGTTGAGCTTGCACACAACTGTTGAAGATTATGTCATTATTCATGGCTTCAAGGGATAACCTAAAACTGTGAGATCCCATGTTCTCAATCACAGCTCAAAATAATAGCTGAGTATATTTGCTACCCCTGTGAAAAACATGGATAAATCCCATACTGTAATCCAAATGGCCTATGTTCAACTAGTGACACAGGTGCTAAAACAGCCAGCTAGATGGTAGGGGTAGTTGAGACAGAGTGGCCAATACTAGCTTGTCCCTCCCAGGAAGTAAGGAAAATTATCTGTTTACACTATTGGTGACAACTTGTGAAATCAATATGAAAAAACAATCAGAGCAATGGTCCAAGAAAAGACACTTGGTCAGCCAAGCAGCACATCAGCCTATAGCTAGATTTCATCACATACAAGGAAGTATATACATGCCAATCATCCAGTATTACAAACCCAGGTTCAGTGGCATACATGTCAAGATGCCATAGGAGAAGAGTTAAAAAGGACAAATAAGAAAGCCTCCTGGTTCTCCTGCAAGACCAATCTTTACAGTCTTTAACTCCCATTTCCTATACCAGTGTCCCTGGATGCCAGGAAGCAGAAGGGGGGAAGCAAATGAATCAAAAGGATATAAGAGCATGATTATAGCATGAGACCTAGAGGTCCAAAAAAGAAAAAGCTCTACAGTTAAGCCCACATGGTCCCTGTGTCTTTATTGCAAGTTTAAGATGATAACCCAGCATTAAACGATCTAACATTTTTGCCCCTGGCTTAGCATCTTAATTTAGAAATGTTTGGTACCATGATGCCACCTGTGACTCACAATGGCAGCTCTACACACCTTGCCCAGTATCTTTTCCTGTAATGCAGAATGAGAACCAATCACTGTAACATCCAGGTCTTAACTAGTATTTGGATAACATAGCACACTGAGGCTCCATGATACAACCTATGGTGCTGGATAAATATTAAGTACATATTTAACGCATGTCATCACATATACCTCAGTATGATGACTTTTCACATTTAGGATATCTCTCCACAGGCAAAGCTCTTTAAAGAAACAATATATTCATCAACACAACTGGTGTTTGTTTAAAGCTGTGCTCAATCTTTTTACCAAATAGAAATGAAGGATCGTCAGGACTATTGTACAAAAAGGTAAGGTGCTGATTGTTGTAGATGGCTGATTATTAATTTTATGAAAGAAGTCTGCAAGTCAAAACATAACAAAAAATAACCAGTTTTGCTGGACAGTATGGTGAAGACACATTAGAGATAAGCTAAGATGCTTATAAATATCTAATGAATTTAGCTCTTGGGGGGTGAATGTACATTTGGGAAGGAGCCTAAACAAGATCCTGTTTTGGAGTGACTCCACATTGTAAGGGAAGTACCACTGATGTTTTAGGTAATTACATATCTCTAAAGCATCCTTTTTAAGACTTTGCAGTCATACATTTTTTGAATACTTACAGAACAACATCTGAAAGCATGGTTAACTGCATTAAATCACTAAATAATAGTTCTTTCTCTATGCACCCTTATGTAATAGTAAACTGTCAGTATAGGTGCATTTATTTCAAATAACAAAAGATCCAGTAACACACTCTCTTCCTGTTCAGATAGCATTCTTGAGGGGAGACCACTACAAAAGAATTATGCCTGGGGGTAAGTGGCACGATACTGGTAATTAGACCAACTGGAAGAAATGGCAAACTGTTGAAGGCAGATGTGTCATGGCACAAATAGATTAGCTACTAAGTTTGCTGGGACAAAACAATAAAGGGTCTAAGATTTAAAAAAGACAAAAAAAATGATATTACCCAAATAATATCTGTCACTCTCATTTGTAATATTGCTCAGTTAAGCACAATCACATTCTGAATACATTGTATGGAGCTGTAAGAAATCTGACTGCAAGTCTTAAATGCAGATTGCATCATCATCATCATCATCATCATCATCATCAACAACATAGCACAACAGAATAAAACAAGGAGGATATTAAGATATAACAAATGATGGTGTTAGGTGGGGCAGTGGTTAAAGAGATCATTTCACCAAAATTATTTTATCAAGTTAGAGATCATTCTGGAAAAAAAGTTTCAAGTTTTAGTTTGCTAGGTATTGAAAGTCAAGTACATCTGCCAGACAAAAAAAAATGAAATTATTTAGCTTGTACTGGTTGTGTAGAGGGATAAAGTCCTGACCACATCCCAGCTGACCCAAGTCCAATTAGTGGATTGGGCACCTCACAAAAAGAACTGAATGTGCCCATCCCAAGAGACAGGGATGGTGGCTCCTGTCTGGCTCACACTACTGCTCTGATAAGTGGACATTGGCTGGTGAGCAGGGGCCTCTCATGATGAAAGGATCACGGTTAGGTCATAGAAAAAAAAACCCTCATTGCTGGGATGCAGGCAAGAGCACAAAGGACCTTAGCTAGCTGTATGGATGATGCCCCCAAACATTTGATTGAGGGGAGGCATGATGGTTAGTAAGTACCAAGACAAAAATGATATAAAAATATAGCTATCAGCATGACCTCTATCCTAGAGCTCATTACAGTAATTTTATGAAAATGACAATAAAGTGCAATAATGTCACTGGCTGTGAAAATGAATTTAAAGCTCTAATCTCTTTATATGTACAATCATATTGCCAGTCTACTTTGCCTTCTACAAAAAATACAGTGTTGGTCTCATTTTTCAACTGTAATATGCCACTCTTGGATGTGCATAAAAAACTAAAAATACCAGACCACTGTCATCATACCTTAGCATGCCCCTCAGATATGCATAAAAGCATTTATTTATTTACTTAATTACCGATTGTTTTCTTGTTTGGTTAAAATTTAAGAAAAGTTACATATTTATAATAAATATAATACCTTAATGTGATTCTAAGGGTTAAGTCATGGGGGAAAAGAGAAAAGCAAAAAGAAGAGACTAGCATATGAGGAAAGAGAAGTGACTAATTTAGTGTACTGGCAGGTTAAGGGGAAAGGATTAACAAATAACAGAGCCAGGTGCTTAGTTTTAAATACAGAAAATCATCTCACCTACTTTACTGGTAGGCAAAAAAAAAGGTGACCTAGTGATATGTTATGACAATTAAAGTGTACACACGCTCTTCTTTTTTGAACAAAATGTTTTTTAAAGAAATATCAACAATATACATACAAACAAGAAATACAATAAAACTGATATAATCTATACTAATATTCCAAAATATTAAACTTATTAAATCATATCCAGTGTCCTTTATTAATGACATTGTTGGCTAAGTATTATAAAGTTCTAATAGCTGACTTAATTTTTCTCATGCATTACAAATCTTCCTTTTCCAATTATACATACTCCTTCCATTGTAATATCAAGTTAGAATGATCGTGTTACTCTGCTGTTTAAAATTATGCTGTTTTTATTCTGTCCTGTCCTCTGTTTATAAAGTTGCTCGTAATATTTCATTCTGTCTTGTCTTGCGTGCCTGCTCCAGATCATATCTGAAAAGGGTTTCTGGACCAGTCCACTGACCCGGTTAGAAAAAGTGTAAATGAGAAATAAATAAATAAAACTGAGAAGTTCATCTCACATATTTAATTATAAATGTCTTATTTTATAAATGATAGCTTCGACTCATTACAGCCAATTGCGCCTCCAGAAGTTTCTGTAGTTAATTCCTACTGCATCTCTAGGCATCAAATATTGCTTGTTCAAATTTGCATTAAAAATTCCAAAACCATGCTACATACAAGGTATCAGAATGTTTTACCTTGAAGCATACATGACGGCAAACACAACTGTATTGATGTTTGACCTCTGTCAATGAGTATTTGTTAGAACTGTAAGGTGATTACTTCATTTTTAAAGGCTTAAGCCACACCCACTTGGAGTTAAAGGTAAACACTCAAAATAGCTGTACTGAAGGGAATGAGTTAAGATAGTTCTGCCATTCCTGTTCTGGCAGTGATGTTACAAGGTATGTCTTCCAATGTTGTTAGTCTATTTATCATCATCATAGCAATTGTGATTTTGTTTTGTTCATCATCTGTGAAGTGATCTTCACTTACCTAATTATTAAACTGCATTATATCTGCACAACTCTCAGTTTATTTACCTAATTCATTTTCTAGAAGCACACTAGCTCTGGCCCTTCAGTGTTCAACAGAGAGGTAAGACCAACAACAACAATTAATAATATCTGCTTCATTTTAACAATGCCGAGATGTATGTACATTTATGCATGGGTACATAGATAAATGCTAAATTAACTGCCCTTGTGGGCCAATTTCTCTTCCAAAGGTGAAAATCAAACCCTGTACCCTGTTTCTGTCAGGTAAACACCTTAACCATTATACCAACCCCCAATACGAACCCAATATCAATCCCAATCCCATGATTATAGTGTGACTATCCAAGTGTCAAAGTGGCTGTGTAAGTGTGTGTGAGTGTGTGTTTGTGTGTGTGGGCTAGGTGTCAGTGCAACAGTGTTGTATGGATTAGTTTGTATTGGGAATTACACTGCAGTTGTTCAAACTTCATTAAGTGTTCAATTAAGAGACATGCAAATGGACCACTAACTAGTTTTTCTTTCTCTTGCATGCCTCTGAATCCCTACCAAAGTGAGCAGCATTGTTATTTTTCAGGTCAGCCACTGAAATGGGCATTCTTGTAAATGAAGTCTTGGAGAAAGTGGATTTAAACTTACAAAAAGCAAGGCCCAGTGAATGGACAAATGGCAATGCTTTAAATCCAATGAAGTATGTGAGGCACTTACTTCTGCTGAAACTAGTCATAGTTCATTCTAGTAAAAGTCACAATTTGCAGTCATGTGCATGAATCTGCTGAACTGTACATATCCAGTTCTCCATAGAATTAAAAAAATATTGAGTCTGTATCTTAAGAGATTACCATGCCGTCCTAGATAGCCTATATCACACTGCAGGGGACATTGATTCAGATTAGTGGCATTTACTACATTCTAATCACACGCTTTGTTATTACGGGTACACTTGATTTTTGAAGCCCCTTTGTTATGTCTTCTGTAATTTGTTTATAATGCATAAAAGGTCACATATGCCAGTTCTACAACTGGAGATTCCCAGCATTAAGAGAAACACATAACACTTTCCCCTCCATTCCCTTGTACATATCCATGTCTTGATAGCATTGTTTGACTTTTTTATCAGCATAACTCCCATAAAGTGAGATGCACACAGATTAATGACTACCCTAATTATCTATTTATTCTCTTTCCATTGTTATTACCATCAAATGTCCCTCTTGTATACAAGTTATATCATCAGTCATATTATGCAAAAAAGCAAATACCATATTCAGCTGTTTCCTATGTTCATACCATTAATGTTAAATATATATTGAATTGAACTTTTCTTAACATTACTTCTTATACTGTGGCTTATAAAGCTTAATGCAAAATTTAGAGAGGAGAGAATGAAAGGGGAAAGCAACAGACAAGCATACACACTAGACTGATAAGAAAAATGTTCTCCAAAAACTCATGGAGCTACAGGAGCTGTGCTTCATCTTCTCCTTATATAACTCCCAAAGTTCTTAGATTTGCTTCAGCTTTTGCAAGCATTTGAAAGCTCGGTGTAACATCCTTCCATATAATTTCAAGGACTTCAAGAAAAACAACAAAAAGGGTTTCATTCTTTTTTTGCCAGAGTTATCTTTTAATGGACATAAATCTTATCCTGGTACCCATGTCTTCACTGAGGTCTTCTGCTACTGAAATATTAGCAGTATCTTTTTATATGTGTAATATGCCTTTCTTCATGGCTGTTAAGAATCTTATCTTAGTCTTAAAAATAAGTTTAACTACCATTTTTGATTGTCTTCTTATGTTTTCATTGCAAATCTATGGATTCCATCTAGTAGAATATTTTAGCCCTCAGTTAATTCTAATACCTTTATTAAAAATTTGAATTGCTGTTTTCAGCTCTTGCCTTTTATTCCATGTATTTACAGCACCAAATATTCTTAGTTTTTTTTCCCTCTGGTTCAGCCTACTCCTTCCACTATATGGAGTTTCTGCGCTGTTTGATTTTCTTTTATTTCTTTTAGACATCAATTCAAGACATCTTGATAAATTTGAAATACTTCATAGTTTTATCTTAGATTTTTTGATATTTCTTCTTAACCAAGGACTTCAACTTTGATGTGGAAATTGCTCATATTTTGCACAATAACCTTCATCTTCTATAATTTGTAGGTTACATTCTGCAGTTGTTGAAAAAAACTTTTCCCAGAGTTGTGGTAGAGTTTCTGCATTTAGATTTTGTGTACTTTGTTTTTGCTACCTGTCTTCTGAAAAACATCATTGACTCAATGAATACGAATATCTGGGTTCCTATTATGTCATCGAAGTTTTACAACTTTGAACCTGATATGGTCGAAACCATATTTTCAAAGTTGTAAAACTTCAACATCGTTAAAAAAAACAAACAAAAAAAAAATTTGCCAGACTGTTGTAAGCAGTGCGGCAAGCCCCCCCTGCATCCCCCACACCTCCTGCTCTTTAAATATACCAACTCCAACAGCAAAACAATGCAGTACAGTGTGGAAAGGGAAAATTTCCCTTTACTACACTGTAGTGAGATCTCAGAGTTGGTATATTTAAAGAGTAGGGGGTGTGGGGGTGCCGGGGGGCTTGCCCCCTCCCCTGTTTACAACCGTTAAGAAACTTTTTTTTTTTTTTCCGTTGTTGAAGTTTTATAACTTCGAACATATGGGTTCAACCATATGCCGTTCAAAGTTGTAAAATTTTGATGTAATGTAAACCCAAATATCTACTTGAGGAGACCTCAAAAAGCAGAGCTATGGCTAGGGTAGGGTACAGTAAGTAGCTACTCTGGGTACAAGTTGTTAGGCAACATGATCAGCACTGTAGAAGAGGTTCCAATTGAAATCCACAAGTCAGGGATGCTTAGGTAGCTGAGTGTAAGAGTAATGTTCAAAATCATTGAAGCAGTCATTATGTGAAATCGTGGATGCTTAATTAATTAACTTTGGTTGGGGACGCCAGTTGCAGATTGCCCAGGGCACCAGTTGACCTAGCACTGTCAGAAAAATTTTTCTCTGTCACAAAACTTCTTTCTTGCATTTGTATTGTTAGTTCATTTACTATACATCCTTCTGCCATTTCTCTCTCTCTCGATATATATATATATATATATATATATATATATATATATATATATATATATATATATATATATATGTATATATATATATATATATATATATATATATATATATATATATATATATATATCGAGCTTCCTCTTTCCTTACATAAAGCTCCTCTATTGTCATCTAATGATGCCTTTTTTAGGGGATTTTGCTACTAACATTTTATCTTTTAGTAGTTTAAACTTACTAATTGCTCTGGGGTTAGGGGGTTCTTGCTTTTTCCTTACCTTACCTTATTTCCTAATACAGAACGTTTTTTGTCCTTCACATATAGATTTTCTGATAAAGAGCTAGACTTTCTGGATGTGAAATTGTTGGTTGACGGGTTGGGACATCTCACTTCTACCCTTTTTAGGAAAGAATGCAGGAAGAACACTCTGTTACAGCGTATTAGTATGTATGCAAGACATATATTAAAAAATGTAGCCAAGGGACAATGCTTATGTTTATCTAGGCTAAATAATGAAGATACATGTTTTGAGAGAGATGTGATGTGTTTTAAACAAGAATTATTGGACGGGGATACAAAGAGAGAGAGAGACTGAAGAAGCTACTAGCTTTACTTGTAGAAATAGGAGGGGGGAAGGAAAACCTTATTTTTCACATAAAACAACTGAGGTAGGAGAGGGAAGAAGAATTGATCATGTTAAGGAACATATACCTGTGACTTAGATATAAAAGAAATTATGAAGGTTATTAAAAATAATTGGTCCATTTTACATTTGGATCCAGATATTCACTCATTAGTGGGTGAGGAACCAAAGTTTTGTTTTAAAAATAAAAAAAATCCCTCAAAAGGCAGCTATGTTACAAGCACAATAAGAAAAATGAAAGGACTAAGGAGACACCATCAATGAAAAGTTGTCGTAGATGTAATTTTTGTATGTATATAGATCATGCAGTTGAATTTCTTCATCCAGTTACAAATAGAAAATATTGTTTTAAGGTAACAGCTGACTGCCGCAGCAGGAACTTGGTTTATTTGGCCAAGTGCCAAGCCTGTGACTGTTTTTATATAGGTAAGACCAATAGGTCCCTACTTGAAAGGATGCGACAACGTGTATACCATATGTACAAACATATGGAACATAATGCACTGACAAAGCACTTTATGGAATATGGGGAGCAACACATATTTGGTTTTAGGGTAGTAGAAGTGATTCACCCCAATGCTCGAAGAGGAGATTTTAGCAATTATACAGAAGAATGAGAACTTTCCTGGATTATTAATATGCAGGCAGATAGGTTCCCTGGCATTAATGAAAGAGCTTCTATTAAACCAGTATTGAAGGCCAGAGGTTTCTTTAAGTAACAACTGTATTTTTGAATTGTCTTATAATTGTGCTATTATGTTTGCCTTGTCATTGGTTGATTGTTCCCATGAGATTAGAAGAATAAGATATTTAAACTTACTTGAGTTTGTAATGAGTTGTCTGAAGAAGCACATTTTACTGTGTGAAAGCGCTTACCTTCTATATATTTTATTAAACCTGTGTTTTATACGGATATCAGTCATGTTTTGGATACCATTTCTGTTTTTTTCTTAAGATAGTGAATAATGATTGCTGGTCTGTTTCCATCTGGATAGGTCTATCATAAACATAATCATGGAACTTTGAACATGCAAACACAATTGCCAAAAGCTCTTCTCGATGTGGGCATATTGCATCTCAGTTTGGGTAAGAGTGCTTGATGCACAGACAACAGGTTGATCCTCTTGTAGAATAACTGCACCAAGACCAAATTTCGATGCATCACAGGAAGGTGTAACTGGTTTGTGACCATCATAGTATCTGAGAGTTGATGGACTAGCAATTCTCTGTTCCAGGACTTCAAATGCTCTTTGGTGTTGCTCTAACCAAGACCAGGATACATCTTTGTGTGTCAGCTCTCTGAGTGGTGCTGATAGTTGGCTCAAGTCTGAAATTAACTTGCCTAGGTAGTTGACCATGCCAAGAAAATGTTGCAGGGCTAGAATAATGTCTGGAGCTGGCATCTCAAGAATGGCTGTTTGCTTTGAAGGTTCTAGTCGTAAGACTGTACTCATAAATAAATAACCAACATAAGTAACTTCTTGTAGCCTGAATTTGCAGTTGTGTGGATTGAGCTTAAGATTCACTTGATGTGCCCTTTCTATAACTTTTCTGAGGTTTCTGTCATGTTCTGCTTCATCATGACCTCCTACCAGTATGTAGTCTACTATAATAGCACAAGGACACCTAGAAAAAAATTGCTCCATTGCACTCTGAAAGACTTCACTTGCAGAATTTATTCCAGATAGCATTCTCAAAAATCTGTATCTGCCAAATGGAGTACTGAAAGTAGTAAGCAATGAGGATTTTTGTCAAGCTGAATTTTCCAAAATGAACTCTTTGCATCTAAGACTGAAAAAATAGTGGCATTTGGCATCAAGACTGTGACTTCTTCGACTGTGTGCATTGGATGATGAGGTCTTTTTAGCACTTCGTTCAAATCTTGGGGTTAAATACATATTCTGATGTCGTCTGAGCTTTTCTTGTGAGCTACCACCATGGAAGATACCCATTCAGTTGGAGTTTCAGCTGGACAAATCCCACATTGTCGCACCATTTTATCTAACTTGGCTTTGACTCTGTCCTGCATAGCTACTGGAACTTTGTGTGCTGGCCTGATAACTAGACTGACCGCTGGGTCTAACTTCATGGAGTACACAACTGGAAGTTTGCCTAGTTTGTCCTGGAAAAGATCAGCATAGGTAGAAAAAATGTGCTGGGCAAAATTAGAGTAGTGGTCTTTAAGCTAACTTGGTGGACGTCCTTGTTAAATGAAAGCAGTCCCATGTTCAAACTGTCTGTGAGCCCTAATAATGACTGGACATGCCTCTTGACCACATAAAATAACAAGTCGAAGCTTCTTCCAGCAGGATAACATGAAAACACTACTGAGCCTTCGGTTTGAATTTCTTCACCTCCATAAGCAACAAGTTTTGCACACCTTGCCAAATCAAGCCTTTCACCTTTACATACTCTAGCAAATGTTTCTGCTGACATACATTGCACTTGGAAGCTGTGTCAACTTTGAGCTCTGTGGGTTTGACATTTATCTAAATAGTACAAAATACTTCATTCTTTGCCCTTAAATCTACTGCATTGACTGCTTCATGAAGCACTGATACACCATCAACATAAAGAGTAGGCTTGCCACTATCTAACTGATCAACTAATTTCTTAAAAAGTTCCCTTTTAATGAAAGAATGTGGGCCTTTTGATTTACAAAACTTTTTGAAATTATTACATTTATTACATTTGTGGCATTGCTTGATGTGGCAGAGTTGAAGATGTTAAGATTTGCACTGGGTGTGACGAGGATGGACAGGATTAGGAATAAGTATATTAGAGGGTCAGCCCAGGTTGGAAGACTTGGAGACAAAGCCAGAGAGGCAAGATTACATTGGGTTGGACATGTGCTGAGGAGGGCTGCAGAGTATATTGGGAAAAAGATGCTAAGGATGAAGCTGCCAGGTAACAGGAAAAGAGGAAGGCCTAAGATAAGGTTTATGGATGTGGTGAGAGAGGACATGCAGGTGGTTGGTGTGACAGAGCAAGATGCAGAGGACAGGAAGAAATGGAAACAGTTGATCTGCTGTGGCGACCCCTAATGGGAGCAGCCGAAAGAAGAAGAAGAAGAAGAAGTTGACCAAAAGCTAAATATTTTTTCCTTTTAGATTCATGGCTTCCACCACATTTACAAAAGTCGGCAATGAAAGTGGGTTGGGGCTCATGCTTTGTGTTTGCTGATTCACTCTTATGCTTGAATGAGACTGTGCAAACTCTGGAATTTGCTAGAAAGTTCTGGGGTTTACCAGTGAGTGCTGCAGGGGTTACAGTTACTATGTGCTTAGGCCTGTTTCTCTTAACCACGTGCTGCAGACTATCAACATGAGCTTTATCACTGTGCCTTCTTGAGCTGCTCTCATTTATAAGCATATTTGTGTGCTTTTCTGTGAGCTCGTATATCTGACAAATCTCAATGGTCTTATTCAAAGTTAAATTACTGTCACAAAGCAAAATCTTTCTCACAGCATAATTTTTTTATGCCACACACAAGTCTGTCCTTTATCAACTCATCTCGTAAGTCACCAAATCTGCACATTTTAGCCTTATTTCTCAGGTCAGTTATATATGCTGCAAGTTTCACCAGGCTTTTGATCCCTTGTATAAAATAAGTGCCTTTCCACTGTAACATTTGTCTGGGGGTTACACATTTCTCTAAATTTACATTTCAAGCATTCTGGGTCCTCCCTTGACACAGCTGGTACAACAATATGATGGTTTTCCCACTCTCCTGCATAATAGCGGGTGCATACACAAATGAGCATTCCCTTTCTATGGCTGCTGACCCAGCTAAGTTAAGTAGAATAAATGCCTTTGTATGGTTATCTTTATCAGAAAATGTAGCCTGTGTGAAAATGTTGTACTCTTGCTCAAACACTCTAGTTGTCCATTTTCATTCTTTCCAGTTCACAGCAATATTACTGTCAAAAACAAGTGCACTGGGTTTACGAAATCCATCTCCCATGCCCACAAAGTATACACATATGCACTGAAAATATGGCCCTTATAATTATGTACAAACAAACTGTTCTGTGAGCTTGTAACAACATTCAGATGCATAATAAACTCTTCAAAATACTGTACTTTGCAAAATACGCTTTGTAATGGCTGTAATCTGTGAAATATGCCTTGTAATGCCTGTACTTTTGTGAAATAACTTTACTGTAACACTGCGCAAACATGTGAACACTTTGTACACTTCTGATAACTCGGATATCTTTGCTTAATATGAAAATACACATGCTTTGCGAAAATGCGCATTTCCCCTTATTTTATTTATTTTATGCAATACGGACTTTATTTCAAACATTTTCCGTAGTAATTCAAATATTTTTATCAATATTATACATATCTGTTTATGCAAATATTATTTAGAATGTTCTGTATGCCTCATTTCATATTATGTAAAAATAATTAGTGCTGAGCAAGTTTTAATACCTGAAATTAGTTTCTGACCTGTTTTGAGAAGTTTGCACATTTAGGATGATCCACTTATCTATGTTCCTCTGGCATCTAAACAAGTGCCTTAAGTCATTTTAACCAAGCTGTTTCTGACCTCATATCCTTTTGGTGTGTCTCTTCTGACTTCATGTTCTTTTAGATATGCAGCTTCTGGCACCATATCCTTTAAATATGCCTCTTCTGACATTATATCCTTTAGACACCCCACATCTGATACCATGTGGCTTGTTCATAAGTAATACATAAAACAAGAAGGCTTGGGGTTTTGTTCTGATGCTTTAATACATACAAATGCATCAGGATGAACAGCAGCATCATTAAATACAAATTAACTAGTTAACAAACAGAGCTTACATACATGCATGCTTACATCTCAACATTTAACTACAAAATGGCAGTCAGGCTCACACGTACTTAGTATTTATACACTTGTGCAAGCCCTTGGATAGCTTCTTAATGGTAAATACACACATACTGATCTACAGTTATTATGACTGCATGTTTGTGTGTGTGTGTAGTGTTTAATGCTAATCTGTATACAGACATATCTCATTCTTGGTATAGTACATTAACTTAAACCTTCCTGAAGGTCACAGCACTGTTTGTATTATGTCATACTTCAGAGAAGGAGTTAAGGAGATGGGGATGTATGTGCAATAAGACACTGAAGTAAAGGTAGACATGCTTTCAAACAAGCTTGCTGTGCTGCATTAATTTCTGATGACAAGCATTATTAAAGGATTTCCATTTCCATGCCAAATATCTATGCCAGGAAGGATGACAAGTAACATCACTCAGAAACAGAGGGACAGTTGCCTGTATATCTTTACAGTGTCCGTGGCACAACAGGTAGCACACTTGTCTTTG
This sequence comes from Protopterus annectens, assembly GCF_019279795.1. NCBI lineage: Eukaryota > Metazoa > Chordata > Ceratodontiformes > Protopteridae > Protopterus > Protopterus annectens. The sequence goes on along the minus strand of NC_056741.1, from coordinate 262,677,837 downwards.
ATGCAGAAGGCTGTGATTTCTACTCCCATTCTAGGAATATGTGTTGCCATTATCCCTGGATTGCTGACACTACAGTGCAACATAAGATAGGTGGTGTACTTCAGAGCGTGTCTTCCTTTGGATGGCACATTAAACCAAGATCCCATCAGCTTGAGTTGGTGGTAGCTTAAGTGGATTGAAAAAGCCATGGCACATATCAAAAAGAGTAGGAGAAGTTCATCAATGCCCTGTTTACAACATCTCAGTGACTTGATTCTAACTGGCAATGACATAAAAAGATGCTGTTCTACAGCATCATTGGGCAGGATAGTTACTGATTTATTCATGAAAGAAGTCAGAGATCAGTTAGCCAGCCTCAACAGGCTACTTACTGCTTTATTCATGAAGGAAATCAGGGGTAGATAACAGCATCTACTTTATCTGGCTACTCAAAACACACAATAAACATTGGTTGGGATTCAGAAAGGGCTAATGCCAACAGTAAACCCTAACATGACTGAATGTCACTAGCAGTAGCCCTTTCTGATTTATTGACAGGCCTATTGTAGTGATCATGGTGGGCCAGCTCCATGCCATGAATACTAATGAGACATTCCAGAGGAGCAGCTAATGCTAATTGGCCATGCACTTTCCCTTAAACATGCTGTGTTAATGGAGTTACATACAAGTGATTTAGTAAATTAGTACAGCCAGCCATGTTAATTACCATGGCCTAAATACCATGTTCCCCATTTAATCTCAGTGGGAGAGACCATGTTACAGATAACTATCCATGAGTTTAGCAGAGAGGTAGTGGTAAAGAATGTGTGTGTGTGTGTGTGTGTGTGTGTGTGTGTGTGTGTGTGTGTGTGTGTGTGTGTGTGTGTGTGTGTGTGTGTGTGTGTGCACATGTGTGTGTCCGTGAGTCCATGAGCACAATCGAGTAGAGGTTATTGACTGAATGCGTGTGTGTGTGTGTGTGTGTGTGTGTGTGTGTGTGTGTGTGTGTGTGTGTGTGTGTGTGTAAGGGGAGCTGCCTTACCTCTTTCAGGAAAAAGCCATGGAGAACACTAGACAACAAGAGGGATACTTTTTAAATATTACTCTAAATGTTTTGTATCACAATGCATTTCTGAACAATAAGAAAAATGAAACTCTAATGTCTGCCATTATTGAGTGATTGTAATATTAATGATTTATAAGGGTGAGGGCAAATATAACAGGCAATATCAGGACATTCTGAAAACAATTGAGAGGCATGAAGTATATCACTGTGTCTCTAAATTAATGTGTGCATGAGTGGTCAAGAGTGCCTGTGCCAAAATGATGCATGGGCTACTAGTGGTGATTACATCAGGAAAGTTTTAACACTGATGTTAACACTATGTGATTTAGAGACATACAAATTAGCTAAGAATGAGGTATTTCCTCATTGTGGGTAATCATGTCTCATGGTTACCCCATTCCTAAGTCAATGCATGATTAAAGTTCATGCAATTAGTATTGTTTTGATCTTTGATGTTAGCCAAAAGTACTTTTCACAGCACCCACAGTGTGCCCAGAATTGATTCCTTCTGCAATTCATATGGAGTTACATGTATGAGTAACATACCTAAATATGTCTGTTAATTCTTTTTTATGAGACCCATTGCTCCTACAACTATTGGAACTGTCTGGGTATTCGTCTTCCACATTGCCCTTGTTTCTGCCTGCAAATCCAGGTATTTTATGATTTTGTGACTTTCTATACATATGACACTACATTTCCCATGTAAACTGCCCTTTTGGCTGCATTAAGTATAGTCCGGGTACATTTGTTTATTTTTTTGTGTTTTTGTTGATTATTTCAGTGTTTAATGGAATGCTATGAATTGTGACAGTGTTTCTCTAGAAGTGTATTAAACATTGTTATCATTGAAATAGTACAGGGTATTTTATTCCTCTGTATGTCAGACACAGACCACCTATAAGAATGTGATAAGATACAGAGAAGAGGGAAATTTGCTGGAGTCTTTTATGAGGAATCTTTATACCTTCCCCAATTGCACCAGATGGCACGTGAGTAGGTTACAGAGTAGAATGCGGTATTCTATAACTGGTCTGATACGAGCTGTATACAGGGAAACATTTATATACTTAGCACAGATCATGACCCCATAGTGGATCAAGTAGGAAACTTGTATGCTTTGTGGATGGTGGTAGTTGTATAGGTATGAAATGAAAGGCTATTGTGTACAAGACCAAGATCTTTTGCTATTTTGACTATTTTTAGCTGTTGCCCATCAACAGTATATAAAGCCGGTGATGGGGTCCCAAATGTTAGAATGCTGCAATTTTTGACACTGATGGCAAAGCCATTTCTACTGCACCAATCATGTAATGTTAAGTGCTGTTTGAAGGGAGGTAGTGTCAGTGGAACAGCACCAATCATGTGTAATGTTAACTACTGTGTGAAGGGAGGTAGAGCCAGTAGGACAGCACCAATCATGTGCAATATTAAGTGCTGTTTGAAGGCACATAGTGCTAGTGGGACAGCACCAGTCATGTGTAATGTTAAGTGCTGTTTGAAGGGAGGCAGTGCCAGTGGGAATGCACCAACCATGTGCAATATTAAGTGCTGTTTGAAGGCACATAGTGCTAGTGGGACAGCACCAGTCATGTGTAATGTTAAGTGCTGTTTGAAGGGAGGCAGTGCCAGTGGGAATGCACCAACTGTTGAGATTATGAATATAAGGCTGAAATTAATTCTGTTGTAAATATGCTGAAAGATAAAGCATAGAATAAAAAATTTGCTTGAATATATGTATAGAGTTTAGCAATGTAAAATGAGCATTCATACTATATGTATAACAGAAGCAAGTATCACATGTTTTTCTCATGTTTGCAGAACAAATATCTAAACTCAGCAATACGTGATGTTTTTTTCAATAGGAACAGAACAGATGTTTCCTTTCATACTTCTGTTATTCTGATTGCATGCATTTGTGCATTTTCACATCAGCAGAACTGCTGACAGGACAATAGAAAAGTCTAAAAACAGACATTATGTGACTTCCCACAGAAGGCCAAAAAAGATATCAAGAGGAAATAACAAAATCTATGTGCATGACTAGCACTCTATACAACAACTGTAGTTATTCAGTTATGAGAGAGAGGGACAGAGAGAGGTATTTTTTAGAAGGCATCATTCATATCTGTAATGAAGGAAAACTTTGTAAATATATGTTACAAACTGACAGAAAGAGTACGTGTGGTTTGTTATAAAAATAAGTTATCTGTAACTGTGCTTATAGCTGCAAAATATATTTCTTTATCAGTGTGCAATTTAAAAGGCTTGGTGCTTTAAACAGACTACAGATGGAGTCATGCAAAGCTCTGTGTCTCTGATTCAGCAGTAAACAGCACAGCAAGACTGTGTGTCTTAAGAAGACTTTGGATCCAGCACAGCATAGAAGTAGAGCGCAAATTAAAATAAAATTTTCACCAACCATGTGTAATATTAAGTGCTGTTTGAAGGGAGGCAGTGCCCGTAGGACAGCACCAATCATGTGTATTGTTAAGTGCTGTTTGAAGGGAGAAGGTACCAGTGGGACTTCACCAATCATGTGTAATATTAAGTGCTGTTTGAAGGAAGGCAGTACAACTGGGACTGCACCAATCAAGTGTGAGCTGTTTGAAAGGAGAGGGAGGTGGTGCCAGTGGGACTGCACCAAACATGTTCAATATTAAGTGCTGCAATATTAAGTGCTGTTTGATGGGGCACAGTGCCAGTGGGACTGCACCAATCATGTGTAATGTTAAGTGATGTTTGAAGGGAGGAGGTGCCAGTGGGACAACCAATCATGTGTAATATTAAGTGCTGTTTAAAGGGAGGCAGTGCCAGTGGGACTGCACCAGTCATGCGTAATGTTAAGTGCTGTTCAAAGAGACATAGTGCCAGTGGGACTGCACCAATCATGCGTAATGTTAAGTGCTGTTTGAAGGGAGGAGGTGCCAGTGGGACTTCACTAATCATGTATAATGTTAAGTGCTGTTTGAAGGGAGGCAGTGCAGTGGGACAGCACCAGTCATGTGTAATGTTAAGTGCTGTTTGAAGGGAGGAGGTGCCAGTGGGACAGCACCAATCTTGTGTAATGTTGATTGCTGTTTGAAGGGAGACAGTGCCAGTGGGACTAAGAACAACGGGTCCAAGTTTACAGTCATCTCCACATCTGGTAACCCAGACATAGGAGACAGTTTTGACTTCCAAGAAAAAAATGTTAGATAGTACACCAGTGGCAGGGGATGTTGAGGACAGGAGCACTACGTTTTTTACCTGCTGTGTGCAGCCATGTAGTCAGTTGTTGTCCTACATTATTAGGGCTTCATTTACCTTTATATGCCTGAATTTATCTCATGGGGCATAGTGTTCAGTGTTTTAGTCAAAGTGAGATAACCTTGAGGTTAAACATGTATGACCTTCCTTTGATAAAACTGTATTAGGTTAAGTCAGGCACAATGACACATCTTGTGATGTCTGAATACTTTTCATGATGAACCTTTTTATCACCCTGCACATTATGCTTGTACAGCTGAGTGATCTGTAATTACTGGGAGTCTGTGAATGGGTCTTGCTTGTGAACTGGGACTATAATAGCCTGCTTCTAGAGACAAACCAGTTTAATGTTGCTCTATTAAGAATGTGCATAATGGGGTGTAGTATGCTAGTATGCACAGATTAGGCTATCTGTCTTATTTCTTCCCATGGAACTACTAGGCTATTATGCACAGATTAGGCTGTCTGTCTTATTTGCTCCCATGGAGCTAGTGTTTCAGGCCTTAGTGAGGGGAGAAGCAACCAAGCAACCACTATGAATTTAATTTAAGGGTGGATCATGATGCAGGGAAGAAGAGGGGATGAGATTCCCCATTATGATATGGCTCCCTACTGATCTGTCGACAGCTTAGGTTGTCGAATGCGTATTTATTGACACCTAAGCGTCAAACACTTAAAATAGCGAACGGCCACATCATTGAATTCTTTCTTTGGGAAAGAATTTGCATGGCCATTCTTGGGGATTTGCCCTTTCCCCAATGTAGAGCAGTCTCGAAGTTGGCCTATTTAGTTAGGGGTGTGTGTGGGGGGGGCACAACCCCCCCATATCAGGGGGGTTGTGGTGGGGGGGCAAAGCCCCCCACTATGTTTGGGTGTGTTTGTTTATTTTGTTTGCGGACGGCCAAGTGAATTCTTTCCCTAGGAAAGAATTTAATGATTTGGCCGTTCGCTGTTTTTAGCTTTCGAAGCTTAGGTGTCGATGATTTTGGTTTTGACAACCTAAGCTGTCGATGTTATTATATAGACGCTATAATATGAATTACAGTATGTTCCTAATCTCAATGCATTTTTTTGTGTTTGTTAACCAAGTAGGTGAACTGGTTCTTGGACCTTTTTTCAGCCAGAACCTGGGTGCATACAGTACCTAACTACATAAAAGTCATTCCACAGCACAGAATTACATACAAGTCACATTTTAATTTCAGAGCAAAACGTTTACAGTAGTATGCAAGTATGTTACCTGTACCTGTTGGATGTGCACTGGTGATTTAATTTTATTCTAACATACAGCATTGTTACTCCTTCCCTTTCTTGTTTCAGATGTGACTGTAGAAGGTGTTGTTACTGTCACTTTCCTATTGGAAAGTTTTACTTCAGCTGAAACTTTGCTTTGTTTAATTGTCTTAGTGAATTGTTTTTGGATAGCATTGATCTTAACCTCATTGTGCTGGTCTAGGTAAAATTTGAAGGCTATATACATTCTTTTCTTTCAATTTAATAATTTGTTGATTTTGTAACTTCATTATATAGGGTGACTGCAGAAACAGAAATTTCCACTGTAGTTATGCCTCATAGGAATGAATTTATCAATGTAGTTATTTATATTCTTGCAAAGGGCTATGAAATAATCACCAAGAGGTCAGGGTGGGTGCCTAATATGAGATCCCAGTTAAATGACATGATTATTTTGTCCACCGTAGCTGCTGTCTGAAAAATATTCAAAGATGGTATAATTTTTTATGAGGCTTAGTTTGATGTGTAAGAGGCATATCACTGCCCTGTGGTCAGTGTGAAAAGGGGGTGGACAAAGTTAGCTTAGCACAGCTGGCATGGATGCTTGTCAGGAGAATATCTAATATATTTTCCTCTTCATAGATTCATAGGTGTGTACTAGGCTAATGGCCCTGCCTGGAGCCTTTACAAGCCTAGCCCATAGAAGTGCCCTGGCATCGTGCTGCCCAACCTTAGTTCCCAGTGCCTCTATCAAGTAGAGTTCTTGCTATTGTTTTTACCATTTGTTTGAGATTGTTAATGTTTGTAAAGTTTAGTACCTTTTACACCTCATTACAGGCTAAAGCATAGTCTTCCCACTCAATGGATGGACAATTTATGTCACTGAGTAAAAAAGTGTGTTCCTTAAATGGGAGAGTTATATGTTTATCAAAGAAAACATCATTTTCTTGAGATAATATAGAGGGGTGAGATAAATTAAATAAGCTATGGTTTTGTAACATGTCATCATAGCCTGGGTGTGGAGTACTTCATTTCCACAATTTGCTTCTATAAGCCTACTTTAGAAAGACTAACTTGTGAAGCTGGATGCATCTTTCTTCAGTTTACCAAACCAAGAAGAAAGAATTGCAACTAGGTATTTGTGGAATGTAAAACAGACTTTAAACTATGTCTGTGTAACAGCACATTTCCTGATTCCATACAAGGCAAGCTAAGCCTCTAGACACTTTTGATTTTTATGAAGGCTAAAGGAATCGGTGAGTCCTACCATCACATTGCTGTTATATGCAAAGTTTAGTTTGGGATCTCCATTTACCTGACCCAGCATAAAAAGGAAAGAACATAGCTATTCACTACCCTGACTCCTTTTGAACAGATGTTGAACAGATATCACTTGCACAGTAGGTCTGAACACTAAATCCCTCTTGATCAGCACCATGATCTACACCACATATTGAAGTCAGTATGCTTTTCTACTTAAGTAGATCCTATCCTTGGTGAAGGAAGGAGCTCACTAATTGCAAAAGGATTTAGCAGCCTGGTTAAATGCATGACATCATAGGAAGTATGGACCATCTAGTATGATTGATTATAATATGCACAACTTCAAATTCAGAATGATTGCAAGACCTCAGATGCACCTAAAGGCCTTAGTAACATCAATAATCTTAGCTCCAGGGAAGCAACAAAAAAAAAAAAAAATGACTATCTCCTTATTCAGTTTTGTCACTGCAGATTCAGTGTGTCTGATCATAGAGTCATCAGTTATGAGGGCTTTCCCAGCATGTTTTGTGTTGGTTTTAGGAATGGATTTAGCAGCTAAATTAGTAAATTGTTTCTTATAGGTTCATAGGATGAAACTAGGCTATTGGCCCGAAGGCCCTTATAAGCCTAGCCAAAAATGTAATTTTGCCCATGTTCCCTCAAAGTCAGCACCTGTTTCCCCTGTCCATCAGAGGCACAGATGGGATCCCAGGGGTGTATTTTCTGTTTCCCATCCAGTTGTCCATGTTCCTCTTAAAGAGGGCTAGACTCTGCTTGACATGGAGAGGGAGTCTATTCCACAGATGGGGGAGTCTTTGGGACAAAAATCTATCCTGCCAACAAGTTCTATTAATGTCACAGACCAGGTTCCGGCCTTGCATGCAGGTTGCTTGAGTAGAGTTTGTCTTACGGATATGCAGCAACTCCATAAAGGCTGGGTCTGAGATGGCCTTGTATGCCAGACACAGGTCACCTCTGAGCAGTCTGTATGAGACTGAATAGAGGGACAGGGATCTTAGTTTATCTGTATAGGATAGTTGTTTGAGACCCTGGCTTTTCCTGGTCAGGAACCTCTGTGGTCTCTCCAACTGCTGCATGTGTTTGGCAAGGTATATGCCAAAGGGGGCATTGTACTCAATAATGGGTCTGATAAGGGAGGAGTACAGGGATGTCATGACCTCCTTGTTCCTGGATGAAATACCCTTATGTATGAGGTGGGCCATGTTGAAAGCCTTCCATACAACAGAGACAATGTTGTGGTCAAAAGTGAGGTTGCTCTCAACCTGGGTGCCCAAGTCCCTCACAACTGATTGCTTGCTTAGTACATTGTTATTAATGTGATAATTAGTGGGGATGCCATTTTCCCCAAAGGGGATAATGATGCATTTCTTGGCATTCAGTTTGAGGCCATGATTCTGGCACCAGTCATTAGTTTGGGTAAGGCCCTCTTGGAGGATGTTCACATCACTAGAGGAATTTAAGACAGTACTCAGATTGCAGTCATCTGCAAACTTGGTCAGCCACAGACTACTGGTTTTGCCTTGCACCTCAAAAAAGCATATCCCAAACAGTAGAGGCCCCAAGACCATTCCTTGGGGTACACCCCAAGTTAGGGGTCTACTACTAGAGGTGGCTTCCCCTACTTTGACTGAGTGGGTTCTATCAGTGAGCCAGTTAGCTATCCATCTAGTAACATACGGGTTGCTGCCTAGCTGACAGAGTTTATCTATTACACCTGACTGGGGAATAGTTTCAATGGCTTTGGCTAGGTCAAGGTAGGTGCTGTGCACTGTCTTCCCCTCGTCCATGGCTCTCATGACTGTTTCAAAGAAGTTGACCAAGTTTAACAGGCATGCTCTCCCTTTGCAAAACCAAACTGTGTGGGATCAAGTGTTTGGAGGTTGCCAATGTCCTTGTTTATAAGGTCTATGATAATGCATTCCATGGCCTTGCAGATCAGGCTAATTAGGCTGATGGGCTTATAATTGCTTTGCTCAGTGGACTCTCACCTTTGTGTAGAGGGATGACAGTGGCTGTCCTCCATTCAGCTGGGATGAAGCCATTGCTCAGGCTTCTTTGTGATTGATGTCCAATGACTGTGTGTACATGGTGTGGTGATTCAAGGAATATGTGAAATAAAGCTTGAGGGCTTGGAAGGGTTAAAAAGGCTAGTAGGTCAGTGTAAGTTTTGCTGGAGTTAAAGGGGTGTTCACTGACCAATTTATATTTGGAGAGCTTTGTCTATAGTTTAAGTAGCTATTACATCTTTTACATCTAAAATCACTGGCTCCGATCAAAAAGAAATTGTCATTCAGTATCATTAAGCAGTTTAGGTATTGTCTAAGGCATCTGCATGAAAAACGTAGGAGAAGGAGAATTCAGGTCTGCCTTGAATTTTTTGATACAGAAGAGGTGTACATAGAATAAGAGAAAGGAGGCTGAATAATGTTAAAAATCTGTAGGGAGATTATATTATGTACCTATCCAAAACCACAAACAAATAATGACTTAGTCAAAAGATAAAATGCATGGAGAGTGAATGCAGACTTCCACTGGATGCAAGTCATATGATATAATTGGATTTAAATGCAAAGAAACTAAGATTAGGTCAAAGGACAGAGGTTAAGTTGCTTCACTGGGATACAAAATCAACTAAAGCCTATTTAACTCTGCTGCCTTTGCATACTTTCCACATTTGTTATCTATTCCAAGACATTATCTTCAAAATCCAAAGAAGTAATTTTACCAGTGTGCTCTACCAATCGCTAAATATAACACCCCTTTGGTATATACACATCCAAGGATATTGTTCAACTGGAAAGGCCCCAGAAATTTCTAACCAAGAAAAGTAAAGGTTTAAATCTTTCAACTACCCCAATAGATTAGCATGAGGCACCTTATAGCAGTAACCTACAGGCTGCTGCAAGGTGACCTGTGTCTTGCTTTTCCAGCCATGAAAGATCAGGTCCTATCTGACTTCATTTTTCTTTGCAAAACTTGTGGGTCAAGAAACAACTGAACTAGTGACCTTAGTCTAGAGTAACATTTAGTTAAGGAAGTCACCAAAAGAAAGGACGAGTGGAGGAAAAAGTGGGAGATAGAAAAGACAGACAAGGCAAAGAAGGAACACTGGTTGGCTATCAAAGAGATTAAACAACTAGTTGCAACAGTGAAGATCAAGGCATCTGAGGCATTCTATCATCTTCTGGAAAGTGATTCAGTAAATGGCACAAAGAAACTCATCAGTTTGTAAGGCAAAGACAGAAGGATAATGACGATAGTAATTCAAAAGTCATGCCAGCAACATGTTTACCAGTCCAGAGGACATCAAAGGCAGATGGAAAGAGTACTTACAGCAGCTCCTGGATGAAGAAAACCCCACAGAAGCTGTACTGACACAGGCAGAGCCTACAAAGAAAGAAGAAGTGGAATCCACCCTAGAAGAAGTAAAAACAGCTCTTAGGAAAATAAAGTCAGGGAAAGCAGCAGAGTCAGATGAGGTCACAGCAGATGTGATCAAGATGTTGGGTGATTTAGGGGAGAAATTGCTCCAGAGGGTATTTGTAACAGTATGGAGAGATAGGAATTTCCCAGATAATTGGAGAATAAGCATACTAGTGACAGTGTAGAAAAACAATAGGGATATTCATAAATGTGGGTAATCTAGAGGTATCAAACTCCTGTCACACTGCATCAAAGATCAGGAGAGGGTGATTGATAAATGATTACGCAGATTAGTAGAAAATAAGATGGGAGATGGGCAGTGCAGATTCAGTTCAGGATGCAATAAGATTAACCCGGTGTTTGCGGTGAGACAGATAATTGAGAAGGTAGAAATGAGGAAAGAGTTCAACTGGGTATTCCTAGACTTGGAGAAAGCATTTGACAAGGTTCTAAGAAAACTGATTTGGGCAGTCCTGCAATGGTTTAAAGTCCCAGAAATATTGGTAGAATTAGTTCAGGCTATGTACAAGGATCCAATAACAGAAGTATGAACAGTGTTCAGACTCACAGAGGGATTCCCAGCAGAAGTGGGTGTGCATCAAGGTTCAGCTCTGAGCCCACTGCTGCTCATACTGGTGGGGACAGAATAAAAAAGCCTTCTGTATGCAGACTCTGAACAAGAAACTCAACCCATGGTAAACGAATAGACTGCAAAAGTGAAAGCACATGGAATGCAACTGAGTACAGATAACACACCTGCAATGGCAGCAAATGGGGGAAATCAGAAGAAACTAAGAACTGAGACAGAAGGTTAAATAGTGGAACAGGGTGGCAACTTCAGGTACCTTTGAAGGGTGGTTGAGGAAAAGAGAAGTCTGAATGAGGAGGTCAAAGCTAGAATCAGAGGGGCTGCAGCAAAGTGGCACAGAGAACCAGGGGTAGTGGATTACAGAAGAATGCCACAGAAGCTGAAAAGTAAGGTGTACAAAAAGTGATGCAACCAGTACCACTGTATGGCACAGAAACCTGGGCAGTGAAGGCAGAGCAGTTTAGGAACATAAAGATGATGGAGACAAAGTGCTTGAGACAGTTGGTAGGAGGTATAATGTGCAACAAATGAAGAAACATGGTCATCAGAGAAGAAGCCTAAGTATCTCCAATTGCAGTAAAGGTGAAAGACAATAGATTACATTGGTCTGTTCACGTGCAGGAAAGCAGAAGACAATCTAGTGAAGAAGATTTGAGACAGACAGGACGAAGGGAAGAGGAACCAAAGACATCCAGCAAAGAGATAGATGGATGGATTGTGAGAGAGAAGACATGAAGCAGTCAGGCATGACTTTTGAAGACTGTAGGGGAATGGCAGTGAATTGAGAGAGATAATGACAGCTGATGTAATACCCTAACCCCATGTAGAAAAATGGGGAAAAGGTGTTGATATGATGATGGTGATCAATTACAATCCTGCTGAATCTGGGAGGTGAGCACAATTACATGCTTGAAAAGTGTCTACTTAAAGGTATATATGGCTAGACATCTTATGGTCCCAGTGATCACTTGCTTATTATGTTTGTATGAGTAATCAGCATTCTAACACAATAACAGGATAAATAAATTACGTTCTAATGCCTTTACAAAATAATATTTCTATGCTCACTAATAAACAGGGCCAGATCCAGCACATGGTGACCTTAGGAACTGTCTAGGGCCCAGTGCTGGCTGGGGGGGTTGACCAAATAGCATTAATTAAAAAAAAAAAGTTCATCATTAATTTAACACACACACACACACACACACACACACACACACACACACACACACACACACACACAAAAATATTGTTCAGTTTTCTTCTCTGGTTCTTATTTCCTCTTCTGCCTGCCAGCTCCAGTCTCACTGGCTGATGCTTTGAGCCGATGAGACTGGAGCTGGCTCACAGAGCAAATGAGAGGCTTCCAGGAATTATCAAATGCAATTTGAGTACTCAAATTCCCTTACATAGTATGCCAGCTTGGTAGTGAACTTGGGATTTCTCTCCCTCTCTCTCTTACTTTTTTTTTTTTTTGCTGTAAACCTTACAAAAACTGCTATGGTCTAAATGGAAAGAACCAGGTAATTTCAGCATAAGATGCATTAACAGACTTCTGCAGTGTGAATTAGGGTGCTCATGAGTAAAATACAATTTCTCTCTCTTTTTTGTTTTGTTAAGTGCTACAGTCTAAATAGATGGCATGAGTTAGTATGTGTGTTTGTGAGTGTGTATGACACACCAAAAGTAGTGCCAATTCTACTGAGTTTTTAATCTTCCAGAGCCTGTTGAAAAGTCATCCCTTCACATTCTGTTCCACAATCTCGAGTAGCACATAATTTCTACTTTTTGCCTCTTGCATGTGCTTGCTCACACATATTTGCATAACCACTTAGCATTATGGGACTCCTTCCCAAATGATATAGCTTGATCAAGAAGAAATAATTACCTTTGCCTTTGAGGACGAGTAAACTGTACCACTGGTATGTCCTTATTCTTTTCTACCAAGACATGTAATGTATGTACTTATTTATGTGTGCATGTATATGTAAATCTATGTCTTAGTAGTATTAAAAAGTGTTGTAGATGTAGAAGTAGCAAAGCTAGCAAATGTTTAGTCTGTAACAATGTTAAAGACTTTATTGATGTTCTGTTGATTTGTTTTAGAGGTTTTTGTTGTTTGTTTGCTTATAAAATCAGAATATTGTTTATTTTTTAAGTTTATTAGTAATGTGAGAAGCATATTTGTTTAAAAAAAATCTTTTCTTATCGTATTCCCTGTGAAAACACTGGAAGTTATTTATTTTTTTAAAAAAAATGATAATTTATGAAAAAAATAAAAATTATAGTATGCTGTTTGACTATTTTGTTTTAGTGTTTACTTGTTTTTTCTCTATCACCACATACACACACACACACACACACACACACACACATACAGACACACAAACTGATGTCATGATAGGCACTGAGCAAAGATTTATATACAGTTTTAAATTATAACAAGTAATTAAAATAACTTACCTCTTTATAGGAGCCATGTCATATTTATACTGTGTTACACAGCTACATCACTATGTGCTAATTTTCAATGTGTGGCATTTCACCTGCAAAAACTAGTTGAGAACTTGTCTTTCTATGAATAAAGAAACTAGTTCTGATGATTTTAATATGGAAACACAGTAGTTTGTATATTAATTTAGGTAGTAAAGCGTTGTGGATTGTATTTTATGATGAGAAAAACTTTGGGTGTGCTGTCCTTACCAATCCACAAAATAAAATCCAAAAGCAATACGTGTTTTGCTTCAAAAACTGTATACTCTGACATTCTGTATGATAAGGAAGTTATATCCAACTTCAGAGGTTTGTTGCTTGAGACTTAACATAACCAGTACAGTTAAATGACTTACTTTTTTATACTTATGGCTGCAAGCAAGCATTATATTACTTAAAGCACCAGAGAAGAAGAAGTAATAATTAGCTTTTCACAAATGGTTTGAAAAATGAAGTCTGAAGAAATCAAGCTTTCAACTAAAACTATGTACTGCCATTTACTGTAGGAAGCCAGGAGTAATTTGTGGATTTCACAAGGGTGTTCTTGCGATGCCACATATTTAGAGTTTCATAGTTCTTATTATTGCAAGGTATTACAGTTTCAGAAAATACTGCTTCCTTTTTTTTCCAAATATCATTTTTATTAGTTTTGCAAGATTTATAACAGAAACATATCAAGACACAACATAATACATTATATACAATTATCAGTCTTGCTATACAAAAGGATTGCAACCATGTAACAAGCAGAAATATTCTATCATAGCAAGGCAATAAAAAATAAAATAAAAATAAAAGGTGATAAAGGAAATACTTCTATCCTAAACACCCAGTGTAGCTGTATCAAAAATATGAACTTTAGGGATAGAAAGTAGTGAGGAGACCCCCTTATAAGAAACTAATGTGATACAAGAAGAGATATAATTTGTCATACTTAACAGGAGAGTTAGCGATGGTTAGAGGAAAGAATGTAAGTTTGATTTAGGAGTGGAAATAAAGAAGAAAAAGGGGGTATATTGTGAGAGAAAACTATTCACAATATTTACAACTATTTACAACTTGGATGCCTTAACAAATGTGTGAAGGGACATCATACTAGTGTGACTGACAATAGATTATCATCAGCAATAATTTGTTATAGAACTGAAAAGTATGAACACAAAGGTCTTCACAGATTATGTCAGTAGTAGTGACTGTTGTATGACAATTACTTTGATTGAATTAAATCAAAGTGACTGCACCAGTATTTTTGGAAATAGTCTTTGTATTGTTAGAGCAAAACTTATGAGCAGATATATACTTAATTGCCATAGTTTTAAAATTCTCCCAAGAGATTACTGAGGGATTTACCCAGTTCTTAGCTATAAAGTATTTGAGAGGAGCACACACAGTTATTAAGATGTTGTTTGCCAGGAAAAGGTGGTCTTCTCGTATCCCATTTTTCCAGTTGAGCTCTAAGAGACCACCATAATTTATATATATTTTTGCAACTCCAAATGATGTGGAGTAAATCTGCATGCTGGAGGGAACAAAACGGATGTGTTAGGTTTTTGCTATACCCAAATTTTAATAGAACTGCAGGAGAATAGTAGGAGTTATTACTGATCATAAGTTGGGTATAAATCAAATTCTTGAAAGGGGTTAGATTAAAGGTATTCCGAATAGTTTCATATATGGACTCAGTAGAAATTTCACCTTGAATGTCATTCCAGTAATTGGAGTATAAGAGCGATTGTTGATATTTGATGTTTATCCAGAGCTTGTAGGCATGAGATATCATTTTGTTCCTAAGGGAAAGGGTTTTGATAATTGATTGTGCTAGAGTTACATCTTGTTCACTCACTTTGGTGTTTGCGAATTTTTGTTTTATTAATAAATTAAGTTGTCTTAACATGGGGTCATATCTACTTGGGCCCCCAAAAAGTTCTTTAACAGCAGCAAAGTTCTTAGAATGGTAAAAATGCCATACTGTGGCATTTTTAATTATAGGGAGGCTAGATAGGTCTATCATTTTATTATTAATTTTTATATTTGGATTTAAGTGAATTGGTTGGAAAACAAGAAGTGTATCCTGTAGATTAATAGAACATAGCAATGCTTGAAATATATTCATTTTATTTTTTAATGTAGGTAGAATTTTAGATTTGTATTCATTGTCAAGCATTAAATATGGGCTAGAGTGAGGGTTTAATTTGAGTGATTATATATACTTGCACCATATTTTGACCCAGATTGGGGTCCATGAATCAACCAATGGTTCATAGTTTGCAATTTAGATTAAACGGCTTGCATTTATTATATTATAGTAAAGACTAAAATTGGGGAGGCTCAATCTACCTTTTTCTTTTGGAAGTATTATTTTTTTTATAAGAGATTCTGGTTGATTTAGGGAACCAGTGGAATTTTGAGATGGTGGTTTCCATTTTATTGAAAACATTTTGGGGTATATTTAAGTTTATGGGGTTTAAATGAAATAATATCCTGGGGAGAATGTTCAATTTAACAATAGCAGTTTTGACAGTAAGGATAAATTAATATGTTTCCATCTGGAGACTCTACTCAAGTTAGATTTCATTAAATCCTGATGTGAGTGCATAAAGTTTATTCCTAGATATTTGATTGAATATGTAACAGGTATGTCAGACAGGGGGAAATAGGATTCCAGGTGTTTATGAGGATTTAATGGGAAAATAGAAGATTTTGTGGGATTTAGTTTATAGTTGGTAGCAATGGAAGAGAGACTTATTGATTTACAAATTTTATGTAGATCACTATTCGGGAGTTCAAAGTAAATATTTAAATCATCTGCAAATGCTGAATATTTTATCTCAATGTTAAAAACTCTGGTTATATGATGATATGTTTTCTGGTTAATGAATAGTAGGAGAAGTTCAATATAAATATTAAAAAGACGTTGTGAAAGGGGGCAGCCCTGTCTAGTTAAATTAGTAACTTTAATAGGTTGAGACATTGTTTTATTGATGTACAGGGAGTTAGAGGCGTTGTTGTAAAGCATTCTAATAGTGTTAATCATAAAATCAGGGAAGTTGAAGTATTGCATGGTTAGATATAAGAAATGTAGATCCACATTGTCAACAGCTTTAGTGGCATCAAACGTGAGGGCATATCTTGGATGGTTATCATTTTTAAGAAATAACATTATTGTGTCTAAAGTGAGAGTATTATTGCATAGCTATCATTGTTTCATGAAACATATTTGCTCAGAGAAAATAATTGAAGCCAGAACCTTCTGCATTCTACTCACTAGGATAGATGTCAAAATTGTTATATCTATATTAGTGAGAGTAATGGGTCTGTAGCTAAGGGGGTTATGCTTGTCAGAATTAGGTTTCAAGATAAGGATTGTTTTAGAGTTGTTCAAATATTTATCAGTAATCCCCTTTGAGATGATATAGTTGTAGAGGTTAAGAAGGATTTTAATAAGTTGATCATTGAAAATTTGGAAAAATTCACTTGTAAAACCATTGGGTCCTGGCACCTTGTTGGGTTTCAGCTTTTTGATAGCTAACTTTATTTCATTTAGAGTTATAGGGCTAGCTAATACATTATGTTGTGAATGACTTAGTTTTGGAAAGGATAGTTTATTTTATTTTACATTTGCTAATTGGGAAAGTCCGACTGGATACAAGTCCATTTTCAGTAGAGACCTGGGGAGAAAAGCTCAACATGTACATAGCTATAGAAGACTTAACAGTTGTAGTTATTTATACAATTACATATAGATACATGTTCCAGATTTGTTGGAATGCATACATAAAAACTTTACAATTATTAATTTTCATATTAGAACATAAACATTTTTAGTAGTACAAAGTTGAGCAAGGTAGCATATCATTCAGTAATACAATACATTAGAGTGAGACAGCTGAGGTTGTACTATGGTGGGGTCTAAATCTGTGCTGAGAGGGGTCTAGGAGATTGTTCAGATTAAGGTAGTGTAAGAGTTGCTTATGAATAAATTTTTCCATAATTTTAGCCAGAGGTGACAGAATGGCAATAGGCCAGTAATTTGATAGTTCAGTGGAATTATCCCTTTATGGAGAGGAATAACATGGGACATTTTCCAGATGGAGGGGATATATGCTTCCGAGATGGTTCTGTTGATTAATATTGAAATGGGATATGCTAATACATCTGCAGCTTTTTGAAGATATTCAGCATGGAGAAGGTCTGCTGATAGGGTGGTGGGTTTCAGTTTCTTGATTAACGATCTGATAAGTGATGTTGGTACTGGTTAAAAGTTAAAGGAGGGGTGAGTGTTGGATGTAGGGTCAATTGGGTTTGGGTTACTGGGCGCTAGTTGGTTGGCAACGGATTGAATAGTTTCAGTAAAGAAAGTGTTAAAGGTGTTGGCAATATTTTCTGGAGGTTTTTGGAGGGAAGTCGAGGGGGTAGGGGTAGTAGTATGTCCTGTGGGGAAGATTGTTTATACTGGACCACAATTTTTGTGGTCAATTTTGGTGTTTTTGTTGTAGGTTACAGTAATATTTTAACAAACTGCTTCCTGTGATCAAAATTATAGGGTTTGAATCTGTCCACTTTCATTTACCTACTGTGTGACCTTGATCAAGTCAATTAACCAGACAGGGCAGTTGGGAATCTGGACTAGGCAACATAATGGCCTCATGGACTGCATGAATGTATAACTTTATATGTATATAAGAGAAATAATTAAAACCTGTTTCTGCTTTCTCTGATTTTTCAGCTAGGAATTTGAGAGGACAGAAGGGAGTTGCAATAGATTGCACTGTATGGTACTAAACCAGTGAGCTAAGATACATTTTAGGATTATTTATGAACTGATTCATTTGCAGATGTGCAGTCATATAGGTAGTTGCAACTGATTTGTGAGTGTGTGTGTGTGTGTGTGTGTGTGTGTGTGTGTGTGTGTGTGTGTGTGTGTGTGTGTGTGTGTGTGCTCCTGCATACTATAGCAGGTATGGTGTAAAGGAAGGAATTGATTGTAATAAACATGAGTGTCATCATATGAGCCATGTTCTTTAGGTATGATACTTGGTGCCTTTTTATTGTTATAATTATTATTATTATTATTATTATTATTTGGTTGTGAATAAACTGGACAGCTTGAAGTCATATTTTTGCAGGAATGAGGATGTGAAATTCAGTTGGTTGGGCTACAATAGTTTGTCTAGTACTCGGTGCAAATGATAAGGTTATGTCATGGTAATTAATTGCATGTCTACTGTTTCACTCTGACCAAGTGACTTCATTAGACAGTGCTTATAGGCTGCCCCTGAAAAGGGACACTTGAATGCAGTGGACTGTCCCAAGATTTTAGCAAATGATCACTTCACATGGCATATAGTGAAGAACTAATTAGTGATTATTTGTCTAGGAATCCAGCAGATCTTTTGTAGCTCAATGGATGGACAGATATATTCTCAATAAATGTAAGAATAAATGTGAATTTCAAAGGAAAAAGTATTTAAAGGGGAGATAATATATTGTTTATATTAATTATGTTTTCAATGTGGGAGTGATTTGTTTAGCAAATCACCATCAGTGCTTTTGCATTTAAAAATAAACAGTGTGGCCTCCATGTAGGAGAACATGCACTTTATTAGCTCCAGTAGACAAATGTAAGAATAAAACTAGTAAAATGCAACAAGATAAGCGCTTTTGGTTTAAAACATTTTTCAGATTTAAAGCAACTAAACTGTATAATCCATTTAAAAGACTAAAAACCAATCAGGTTCTATATTGCTGCCTATGCTCCTGAAAAACTGGCTTAAGGGGAAAATACCCATTTAAACCAGGCAGTTTATTTGCCTGTAAATTAGTGATCCACCACATTTCAGCATTCTCTGTCATATTAGTGATATCTCCACCTTTTATATTAGGTGCAACTATTTGTAGTGCCATAAAAGTGAAGCTGTGTAATTCAAATTCATTAATATGTTCCGCTAAAGTGTTATTCTTGTTCTTGACGTGAATGTCTCTGATATGCTGAAGAATTATTTCCTTTAATTACCTATTGGTCTTTATGACATAAAAACTGCACATTTTCATACAATTGGCAATGTATACTAAATTTTTAGTTGTACAATCGCATGTAACTGAGGTGCATAATTGATTTTGAAACTGGGATGCATAAAAACATTTACTTTGCTAATATATTCACAAGTCTTACATAACCTACACAGATTAGTGCCAATTCTTTCACTTATAGGTGGTTTAATCCATGAGCTTGCATGACAAAGTTGTTGCTTCAAATTTCTACTGTTCTTAAACTGAAAAGATGGTTGTTCACCTACTATCTCCTTAATCTGTTTATCTACTGTTAACAACTTCCAGTTGTTCTTAATAACTTCACAGATACTTTTTACATCACTGGTGTACATTAGTACTACTTTAGTCCTGTTGTCTATACATGCAGTAGATGTATTTTCTTCAGTACGAGCTTTATAATGACCAGAAAAATAAGGGACACCCTTGGTAGCTCTTATCTCTGTCATCTTCATCATCATCACATTGTCTATTTCTTTAAAACTATAACCTCTAGCCATACGTTGCTGAGTGAGGTTGTCTGACACTTGTATAAAGCCATCATCTTTTGTGTGCACTTTCGATGTTCTGACCAACTGCCCTTTCATAATATTGCGATAAGTGTAACTAGGATGCATGCTAGTTCTATGCAAAAGTTTGTTTTTCCAATATGCCTTCCGATGCATCTTGGTAGCAAAATTAGTATCGCCATTGACCACAATATGCACATCTAAGAAATCAATCTCTTCTGAAGACGCTTGTAAGGTAAATCTAAGGAAGCTTATAGTCTCTTCCAAATAATCTACAAAAGTCATAAGTTGCTCTCGAGTGCCCTTCATAATAAAAAATGTCATCAAGAAATATTTTGTAGAAAGCAATGTATTGATAATATTCATGGGCTGGAATAAATATGTAATGATCTTCCCAGTTAGCCAACACAATGTTGGCATAACTGTTGGCATGGGGGTGCTCATCATTACCCCACATTTTTTGCCAAAACAATCTTCTTTATAGACAAAAACATTATTCTCTAATATAACTTCTAGTAGCAGGCATATACTGTGTATATTATTTGCACTGAAGGCACTCTTCCACTGCAAGTATGATCTCACACTTTCTATACCATAGTCATTTGGGATGACTCTAAAGAAACTTTTCACATCCAAAGTAGAAAATAAAGATTGTATATTATCAGAATCAGAACTCACAAAGTAATACAAAGTGTCTAAAAAATGCTGTGTGCCTTTTAACACTGTAGGTGCACTTTTTAAAACTATTTTAAATTTCTCCTCTACAAATATAGGCACCGGCTTGGTGACCCAGCCATTGTTTACCACAATGGGCTGCATCAGAGGGTCTTTCCAATTATTATGCACTTTAGGTAAGCCTTTGATGGATGGAATCGAGGGATGTTGAACAGACATGAAATCATACACTTCCTTAGTGATCATTCTATATATAAGCATATCATAAAAGTGTTATTCACATAGTAAATCATCTTATTAACCCTTGCTCTCGTGATCTTCACATATGTGCTATCTTCTTCCAACAATTTAGTCATTCTGGAATCACAGTCCTTTAAATCCATAAAGACTATACTCCCTCACTTATCTGCAGGCCTGATTACTAGCTCCTTTTTACACTGAAGTTCTTTTAGAGCTTGTTGCTCCTTTCTAGTTAGATTGCAAAATGTGGTTTATGCGGAGTTTTCAGCTTGTGTATCAATTCAACTTCACTTATTTTTAGAAATGCTATGAATGTCGAGTTCATTTCAGGTACATAAGTGCTACGCTTCCTTAGAGTAGCATGATCGTAACAATTGCTGTTTCCAAAAACTGTCTTAAGCATAACATTCCTTGCAAACATTTTAAGTTAATAAACACATCATCATATCTAGATCATGTAGCTGGAATGTATGAAAGTCCTTTACTTAAAACATTACGATGATCAGAACTTAATTAAAACTGTTCGAATTAATAGTTACCATATTCTCATCACCATCTACTTGTGGAGGTAATGGCTTTATGTTGCATGTTTATAGGGTTTAAATCTTTCCTCTTCCACTTACCTGCCGTGTAACCTTGATCAAGTCACTTAACCAGACAGGGCAGTTGGGAATCTGGACTAGGCAGCATAATGGTCTCCTGGACTGCATGCCTAGTAACTGCCTATGAATGTATATAATGTGCACAGTATCTGCATTGAAGGCACTCTTCCACTGCAAGTATGATCTCACACTTTCTATACCATAGTCATTTGGGATGACTATAAAGAAACTTTTCACATCCAAAGTAGAC
Organism: Protopterus annectens; assembly: GCF_019279795.1. NCBI lineage: Eukaryota > Metazoa > Chordata > Ceratodontiformes > Protopteridae > Protopterus > Protopterus annectens. The sequence goes on along the minus strand of NC_056741.1, from coordinate 262,656,197 downwards.
AATAAAGATTGTATATTATCAGAATCAGAACTCACAAAGTAATATAAAGTGTCTAAGAAATGCTGTGTGTCTTTTAACACAGTATGTGCAATTTTCAAAACTATTTTAAATTTCTCCTCTACAAATATAGGCGCCGGCTTGGTGACCCAGCCATTGTCCACCACAATGGACTACATCGGAGGGTCTTTAAGATTCTTATGCACTTTAGGTAATCCTTTGATGGATGGAATCGAGGGATGTTGAACAGACATGAAATCATACACTTCCTTAGTGATCATTCTACATATAAGCATATCATAAAAGTGTTATTCACATAGTAAATCATCTTATTAACCATTGGTCTCGTGATCTTCTCATATGTGCTATCTTCTTCCAACAATTTAGTCATTCTGGAATCACAGTCCTTTAAATCCATAAAGACTATACTCCCTCACTTATCTGCAGGCCTGATTACTAGCTCCTTGTTACACTGAAGTTCTTTTAGAGATTGTTGCTCCTTTCTAGTTAGATTGCAAAAAATGGTTTATGCGGAGTTTTCAGCTTGTGCATCAATTCAGCTTCACTTATTTTTAGAAATGCTACGAATGTCGAGTTCAGTTCAGGTACATAAGTGCTACACTTCCTCAGAGTGGCATGATCGTAACAATTGCTGTTACCAAAAACTGTCTTAAGCATAACATTCCTTGCAAACAATTTTAAGTTAATAAACACATTATCAAATCTAGATCATGTAGCTGGAATGTATGAAAGACCTTTACTTAAAACATTAAGATGATCAGAATTAATAGTTACCATATTCTCATCATCATCTACTTGTGGAGGTATTGACTTTATGTTGCATGTTTATAGGGTTTGAATCCTTCCTCTTCCACTTACCTGCCGTGTAACCTTGATCAAGTCACTTAACCAGACAGGGCAGTTGGGAATCTGGACTAGGCAGCATAATGGTCTCCTGGACTGCATGCCTAGTAACTGCCTATGAATGCATAACTTTATATGTATGTAAAAGAAATAATTAAAACGTGTTACTTAGGGCTTGCACCCCTGTAAAAACGTCCGGGAAAACTTTTTGTTTTGTTTTTGTTTTTCTTTCAGGAGTTCAAAGCTTTGTCTCTGATTTTTGAGCTGGGAAGTTAAGAGGGCAATAGATTGCACTGTATGGTTCTGAACCAGTGAGCTAAGATACATTTTAGAATTATTTATGAGTTCATTCATTCACTTGCTCTCAAGCAAATATTTGAGATGTACAGTCATACAGGTAATGTGTGTGTGTGTGTGTGTGTGTGTGTGTGTGTGTGTGTGTGTGTGTGTGTGTGTGTGTGTGTGTGTGTGTGTGTGTGTGTGTGTGTGTGTGTGTGTGTGTTTATAAATACTTGGTTCCTGCATACTATAGTACTTATGGTGTAAAGGAAGGAATTGATTGTAATAAACATGAGTGTCATCATATGAGCCATATTCTTTGGGTACGATACCTGGTGTCTTTTTATCATTATTATTATTATTTGGTTGTGAATAAATTGGATAGAATGAAGTCTTTTTTTGCATGCATGAGGATGTGAAATGCAGTTAGTTGGTCTACAATAGTTTACCTAGTACTTGGTGCAAATGATAAGGCTATGGCGCGTTAATTAATTGCTTCCTATAGTGCAGAGTTTGATTCCCACAGGCTTATTTTGTCTGCAGTTTCACTCTGACCAAGTGACTTCATCAGACAGTGCTTATAGGCTTTCCCTGAAAAGGGACACTTGAACGCAGTGGACTGTCCCAAGATTTTAGCAAATGATCACTTTACATCTCATATAGTGAAGAACGAATTAGTGGTTACTTGACTAGGAATCCAGCTGATATTTTGTAGCTCAATGGGGTGGACAGATATATTCTCAATAAATGTAAGAATAAATGTGAATTTCAAAGGAAAAAGTATTTCAAGGGAAGAGAATGTATTGTTTATATTAATTATGTTTTCAATGTGGGAGTGTTTTGTTTGGCAAATCACCTTCAGCTCTTTTGCTGTAAAATTTGAAATAAAAGTTTTAAATTAAATCTAAATCTTACTGACAAAATAAATAAACACACTGACAGATTTGAACAGTATTTTATAGTAATTGGGGAGAGATGGCCAAGTAATGGGATATTGGTATGGTTGGGGACGGAGAAACATATCCATTACCCTGCCTAGGGTCCCAGGGTCCCATGATCCAGCTCTGCTAATAAGAACAGACCTAGAAGAATAAATCATATGGTAAAATGACTACTTTATCAGGATGAGCATTCTGTGAGTTATACTATATTACAGTATAACTCACTGAATGGAGTTGCAATGAGAAGTATTAGAAGGACGAGAACTGTAACACACACACACACACACATGTATATATATATATATATATATATATATATATATATATATATATATATATATATATATATATATATATATATATATATATATATATATGGGTTCCCTTCAGATGATCAAAGTTTAAAAACTTCGAATTTCATATGGCCGAGACCATATGATCGAAGTTTTAAAACTTCAAAGGTTCTGAACGGAGATCTCCATACAGCACGGAATGGGACATTTTCCATTTTCCTCGCTATAGTGCAATCTCAGGGTTGGTATATTTAAATAGCAGGCGTGTGGGGGTACAGGCGGGCTTGTACCCCTGCAAATACATCCAGGGGATTTTTTTTTTGTTTTCTTTTTGTTTTGCTTTCCGGTGTTCGAAGTTTTGAAACTTTGATCATATGGTCTCAGCCATATGAAATTCGAAGTTTTAAAACTTCGATCATCTGAAGTAGATATATATATATATATATATATATATATAGAGAGAGAGAGAGAGAGAGAGAGAGATAAAGGGAGAGAGAGAAATGAGTGTTTTATTAAACATCAGCTTTCATAACATTGGCACGTATTAATTTAACTTCTGCATATTGAAACTCACTTTAATAACCCAAACAAATGGCTAAAATTACATTAATTGCAAAAATAAAACACATGATCTTATTTTCCAATCAACTAACTAAAAATAAAATACAAAACCCTAACAGTAACAACAAACACACATTGTCTGAATAGTGATAATATGAACTGCTGTGCTAAGTACTGCAATCTAATCTTAGCAGGACCAAACAGGAAAGAATTGAACTCAGACTACTTCAATGCTCAACCAAAACTATACATCTATCCCTATCCTTTATGCAAAAGCTAGAGTGTGTAGGCAGCATAGCATTTCAAAAAAATCATGGTCATATGCTTATAGAAAAAATGCAAAGTCTGCACCCAAAGAACACAGAAACATTGAGACATACTGTTCTGAAGCACAGAATAATGATAAAAACATCAGAATGTCCACATTCCAAATTTGTACTTAACAGTCTGCAGAAGCCTTTTGATTACTGAGAACGGAAGTTTAGTAGTACCAATTATTAAATTATTTTACTTCACTGTTCGATTCAATTATATTACTTCACTGTTCACTCTTATACCTGGCTATTTATCTTTAGATTTTATTTTAAATGTGAGACATTTAATGAAGAAAAAAGTACACCTGTCTTGCGTGTGCAGACTGCAGTATAAAATAACGGCATATTCTCGCTATTTTCACTTGACCTTTACCTACCACTGGGATGCTCATTCAGCCAAAGATGGTATCCATAGCTCTCTCAACTGTACAGATTTTTGCAGAATGTGACTGTCCAGATTTTTGGCTTATATTTTTGGTCTGTTCCTCATAAAACTTGTGGTATGCTGCCATATCACTATGGATTGAAGTCACTGGATAATGGCAAACATTTGAGTTTCAGACTTAATATCTTTCAGAAAATAGATGCTAACACAAATCTTGTTAATCTAAGAACTTCCTAAGTTTATAAGAACAATGTTTAAAATCTGTCCCTATTTTTAGGACTTTGTCCACCCATTATTCTCAGCTTTGTCCAGATTTCTTGCACTAACAGGATGAGAGATATGGTGGTATCATTCTTACCATTCAACTGTTTTTTGTCCTTCTTAAATTTTAATCCCTCTGAAGTCCTATACCTAAACCTGATGGCATTTGGAGAACAAGTGATGTTTTTTCTGTTATGAAAGTGTAATGTTCATGTTGAGATCTATTATTTTGGCAGTTATTGCTGGTGACCCAAAACTACAACCCCAGGCCTGCAGGCAGAGCTGTTCCCTATTAGGTCCGGGTGTTGTAAATCGTGCAGCAATTCGCTACAACTCATGAAGGGGGTGCGGATTGAACCAGGAAGTGCCCTATAAAGGTCACAGCTGTAGAGCAATTTTTTATTAGCACTTCTACAGCCACTAGAAGAATACTAGGATCATAGAATAGGGTTTGTCTTCCCACTCACCTAAACCAGCAGGCAGGAAGCCAGCTAACTAGCCAGCCATTCCAGCGGCAGCAGGCAGCCACTCAGCTACGCCAGCAGGCAGGGAGGACGCCAGTCAGCCAACCATTCCAGCAGCCAGCCAGCCATTCCAGCAGCCAGCCATTCCAACAGGCAGGAAGGAAGCCAATCAGCCAGCCATTACAGCAGGCAGGGAGGAAGACAGACAGCCAGCCATTCCAGCAGGCTGGGAGGAAGCCAGCCAGCCATTCCAGCAGCCAGACAGCCATTCCAGCAGCCAGCTAGCCATCCATTCCAGCAGGCAGGGATGAAGCCAGCCAGCCAGTCAGCTGGGCATTCCAACAGGTAGGGAAGAAGCCAGCAAGCCAGCCATTCCAGCAGGCAGGAAAGACACCAGCTAGCCAGCCATTCCTGCAGGCCCAGAGGAAGCAAGGCAGCCAGCCATTCCAGCAGGCAGGGCAGAAGCCAGCCAGACAGTCAACCATTCCAGAAGGCAGGGAGGAAGCCAGCCAGCCATTCCTGCAGGCAGGGAGGAAGCCAGCCAGCCATTTCAGTAGGTAGGGCACAAGCCAGTCAGCCATTGCAGCAGGCTGGTATCAAGCCAGCCAGCCATTCCAGAAGACAGGGAGCAAGCCAGCTAGCCAACCATTCCAGCAAGCAGGGAGCAAGCCAACCAGCCAGCCATTCCAGCAAGCAGGGAGCAACCAGCCAGCAATTCCAGCAGGCAGGGAGGAAGCCATCCATCCATCCATCCAGCCAACCATTTTAGCAGCCAGCCAGCCATTCCAGCAGGCAGGCATGAAGCCAGCCACCCAGCCATTCCAGCAGGCAGGGAAGAAGCCAACCAGATAGCCAACCATTTCAGAAGGCAAGGAGGACGCCAGCCAACCAGCCATTCTAGCAGGCAGGAAGGAAGCTAGCCAGCCATGCCAGTAAGCATGAAGGAAGCCAGCCAGCTATTCCAGTAGGCAGGGAGCAAGCCAGTCAGCCAGCCATTCCAGTAGGCAGGGAGCAAGCCAGTCAGCCAGCCATTCCAGCAGGCAGGGAGCAAGCCAGCCAGCCATTCCAGCAGGCAGGGAGAAAGCCAACCAGCCAGCTATTCCAGCAGGCAGGGAGCAAGCCAGGCAGCCATTCCAGCAGGCAGGGAGCAAGCCAGCCAGCCAGCCATTCAAATAGACAGGGAGCAAACCAGCCAGTCAGCCATTCCACCAAGCAGGAAGCAAGCTAGCCAGCTAGCCATTCCGACAGGCAGGGAGAAAGCCAGCCACCCAGCTATTCCACGAGACAGGGAGCAAGACAGCCATTCCAGCAGGCAGAGAGCAAGCCAGCCATTCCAGCAGGCAGGGAGCAAGCCAGCCAGCCAGCCATTACAGCAGGCAGGGAGCAAGCCAGCCAGCCATTTCAGCAGGCAGGGAGCAAGCCAGTCAGCCAGCCATTCCAACAGGCAGAAAGCAAGACAGCCATCCATTCCAGCAGGCAGAGAGCAAGACAGCCAGCCAGTCATTCCACCAGACAGGGAGCAAGCCAGCCAGCCAGCCTTTCCAGTAGGCAGGGAGCAAGCCAGTCAACCAGCCATACTGGTAGGCAGGGAGCAAGCAACCCAGCCAACCAACCATTACCAGCAGGCATGGAGTAAGCAAGCCAGCTAGCTAGCCACACATTCCAACAGGCAGGGAGCAAGCCAGCCAGCAATTCCAGCAGGCAAGGAGCAAGCAAGCCAGCCACTCCAGCAAGCAGGGAGCAAGCAAGTCAGCCATTCCAGCAGGCAGGGAGCAAGCCAGCCATTCCAACAGGCAGGGAGCAAACCAGTCAGCCAGCCGTTCTACCGGACAGGGAACAAGCCAGCCAACCATTCCAACAGGCATGGAGCAAACCAGCCAGACAGCCATTCCAGCAGGCAGGGAGCAAGCCAGCCACCCAGTTATTCCACCAGGAAGGGAGCAACCCAACCATTCCAGCAGGCAGAGAGCAAGCCAGCCAGCCAGCCATTCCAGCAGGCAGGGAGCAAGCCAGTCAGCCAGCCAGCCATTACAGCAGGCAGGGAGCAAGCCAGCCAATGAGCCATACTGTTAGGCAGGGAGCAAGCCAGCCAGCCAGTCAGCAAGTCATTCCAGCAGGCAGGGAGCAAACCGGCCAGCCATTCCAGTAGGCAAAAAGCAAGCCAGCCAGCCAGCCAAAAAAACATTCCAGCAGGCAGGGGGAAAGCCAGCCATCTAGCTAGCCACCCATTGCAACAGGCAGGGAGCAAGTCAGCCAGCCATGCCAACAGGCATGGAGCAAGCCAGCCAGCCAGTCAGCAAGCCATTCCAGCAGGCAGAGAACAAGCCAGCAAGCCATTCCAGTAGGCAGGGAGCAAGCCAGCCAGTCATTCCAACAGGCAGGGAGCAAACCAGCCAGCCAGCCAGTCATTCCAACAGGCAGGGAGCAAACCAGCCAGCCAGCCAGCCATTCAACCAGGCAGGGAGCAAGCCAGCTTGCCAGCCATTCCAGCAGGGATAGAGCAAGCCAGCCAGCCATTTCAGCAGTCAGAGAGCAAGCCAGCCAGCCAGCCATTCCACCAGGCTGGGAGCAAGACAGTCAGCCATTCCAGCAGGCAGGGAGCAAGCGAGCCAGCCAGTCATTCCACCAGGCAGGGGGCAAGCCTGCCATTCCAGTAGGCAGGGAGCAAGCCAGCCAGCCATTACCAGCAGGCAGGGAGAAAGCCAGCCAGCCAGTCTGCCAGCTATTCCAGCAGGCAGGGAGCAAACCAGCCAGCCAGCCATTAACAGCAAGCATGGAGCAAGCAAGCCAGCTAGCCAGCCACCCAGTCCAGCTGGCAGGGAGCAAACCAGCCAGCCAGCCATTACCAGCAGGCAGGGAGAAAGCCAGCCAGCAATTCCAGCAGGCAGGGAGGACGCCATGCATCCATCCATCCAGCCAACCATTCCAACAGCCGGCCAGCCATTCAATCAGCCAGCCAGCCAGCCATTCCAGCAGGCAGGCATGAAGCCAGCCACCCAGCCTTTCCAGCAGGCAGGGAGGAAGCCAACCAGATAGCCAACCATTTCAGAAGGCAAGGAGGACGCTAGCCAGCCAGCCATTCTAGCAGGCAGGAAGGAAGCCAGCCAGCCATGCCAGTAAGCATGGAGGAAGCCAGCCAGCTATTCCAGTAGGCAGGGAGCAAGCCAGTCAGCCAGCCATTCCAACAGGCAGGGAGCAAGCCAGCCAGCCAGCCATTCCAGCAGGCAGGGAGCAAGCCACCTAGCCAGCTATTCCAGCAGGCAGGGAGCAAGCCAGCCAGCCATTCCAACAAGCAGGGAGCAAGCCATCCAGCCAGCCATTCCAACAGACAGGGAGCAAACCAGCCAGTCAGCCATTCCACCAAGCAGGAAGCAAGCTAGCCAGCTAGCCATTCCAGCAGGCAGGGAGAAAGCCAGTCACCCAGCTATTCCATGAGGCAGAGAGCAAGACAGCCATTCCAGCAGGCAGAGAGCAAGCCAGCCATTTCAGCAGGCAAGGAGCAAGCCAGCCAGCCATTATAGTAGACAGGGAGCAAGCGAGCCAGCCATTTCAGCAGGCAGTGAGCAAGCCAGTCAGCCAGCCATTCCAGCAGGCAGAGAGCAAGACAGCCATTCATTCCAGCAGGCAGAAAGCAAGACAGCCAGCTAGTCATTCCACCAGACAGGGAGCAAGACAGCCAGCCAGCCATTCCAGTAGGCAGGGAGCAATCCAGTCAACCAGCCATACCGGTAGGCAGGGAGCAAGCAACCCAGCCAACCAACCATTACCAGCAGGCATGGAGTAAGCAAGCCAGCTAGCTAGCCACACATTCCAACAGGCAGGGAGCAAGCCAGCCAGCAATTCCAGCAGGCAAGGAGCAAGCAAGCCAGCCACTCCAGCAAGCAGGGAGCAAGCAAGTCAGCCATTCCAGCAGGCAGGGAGCAAGCCAGCCATTCCAACAGGCAGGGAGCAAACCAGCCAGCCAGCCATTCTACCAGACAGGGAGCAAGCCAGCCAACCATTCCAACAGGCATGGAGCAAACCAGCCAGACAGCCATTCCACCAGGCAGGAAGGAAGCCAGCCAGCTAGCCATTCCAGCAGACAGGGAGCAAGCCAGCCACCCAGTTATTCCGCCAGGCAGGGAGCAACCCAACCATTCCAGCAGGCAGAGAGCAAGCCAGCCATTCCAGCAGGCAGGGAGCAAGCCAGTCAGCCAGCCAGCCATTACAGCAGGCAGGGAGCAAGCCAGCCAACCAGCCATACCGGTAGGCAGGGAGCAAGCCAGCCAGCCAGTCAGCAAGTCATTCCAGCAGGCAGGGAGCAAGCAGGCCAGCCATTCCAGTAGGCAGAAAGCAAGCCAGCCAGCCAAAAAGCCATTCCAGCAGGCAGGGGGAAAGCCAGCCATCTAGCTAGCCATCCATTGCAACAGGCAGGGAGCAAGTCAGACAGCCATGCCAACAGGCATGGAGCAAGCCAGCCAGCCAGTCAGCAAGCCATTCCAGCAGGCAGAGAACCAGCCAGCCAGCCATTCCAGTAGGCAGGGAGCAAGCCAGCCAGCCATTCCAGTAGGCAGGGAGCAAGCCAGCCAGCCAGCCATTCCACCAGGCAGGGAGCACGCCAGCTTGCCAGCCATTCCAGCAGGGATAGAGCAAGCCAGCCAGCCATTTCAGCAGTCAGAGAGCAAGCCAGCCAGCCATTCCACCAGGCTGGGAGCAAGACAGTCAGCCATTCCAGCAGGCAGGGAGCAAACGAGCCAGCCAGTCATTCCACCAGGCAGGGGGCAAGCCTGCCATTCCAGTAGGCACTGAGCAAGCCAGCCAGCCATTACCAGCAGGCAGGGAGAAAGCCAGCCAGCCAGTCTGCCAGCTATTCCAGCAGGCAGAAGCAAACCAGCCAGCCAGTCATTAACAGCAAGCATGGAGCAAGCAAGCCAGCTAGCCAGCCACCCAGTCCAGCTGGCAGTGAGCAAACCAGCCAGCCAGCCATTACCAGCAGGCAGGGAGAAAGCCAGACAGCAATTCCAGCAGGCAGGGAGGAAGCCATCCATCCATCCATCCAGCCAGCCAACTATTCCAACAGCCAGCCAGCCATTCAAGCAGCCAGCCAGCCAGCCATTCCAGCAGGCAGGCATGAAGCCAGCCACCCAGCCTTTTCAGTAGGCAGGGAGGAAGCCAAACAGATAGCCAACCATTTCAGAAGGCAAGGAGGACGCCAGCCAGCCAGCCATTTTAGCAGGCAGGAAGGAAGCCAGCCAGCCATGCCAGTAAGCATGGAGGAAGCCAGCAAGCTATTCCAGTAGGCAGGGAGCAAGCCAGTCAGCCAGCCATTCCAGCAGGCAGGGAGCAAGCCAGCCAGCCAATCCAGCAGGCAGGGAGCATGCCACCCAGCCAGCTATTCCAGCAGGCAGGGAGCAAGCCAGGCAGCCATTCCAGCAGGCAGGGAGCAAACCAGCCAGCCGGTCATTCCAACAGACAGGGAGCAAACCAGCCAGTCAGCCATTCCACCAAGCAGGAAGCAAGCTAGCCAGCTAGCCATTCCGGCAGGCAGGGAGAAAGCCAGCCACCCAGCTATTCCATGAGGCAGGGAGCAAGACAGCCATTCCAGCAGGCAGAGGAGTAAGCCAGCCATTCCAGCAGGCAAGAAGCAAGCCAGCCAGCCATTACAGTAGGCAGGGAGCAAGCAAGCCAGCCATTTCAGCTGGCAGTGAGCAAGCCAGTCAGCCAACCATTCCAGCAGGCAGAGAGCAAGACAGCCATCCATTCCAGCAGGCAGAGAGCAAGACAGCCAGCCAGTCATTCCACCAGACAGGGAGCAAGCCAGCCAGCCATTCCAGTAGGCAGGGAGCAAGCCAGTCAACCACCCATACTGGTAGGCAGGGAGCAAGCAACCCAGCCAACCAACCATTACCAGCAGGCATGGTGTAAGCAAGCCAGCTAGCTAGCCACACATTCCGACAGGCAGGCAGCAAGCCAGTCAGCAATTCTAGCAGCAAGGAGCAAGCAAGCCAGCCACTCCAGCAGGCAGAGAGCAAGCCAGTCAGCCATTCCATCAGGCAGAGAGCAAGCCAGCCATTCCAACAGGCAAGGAGCAAACCAGCCAGCCATCCATTCTACCAGACAGGAAGCAAGCCAGCCAACCATTCCAACAGGCAGGGAGCAAACCAGCCAGACAGCCATTCCACCAGGCAGGAAGGAAGCCAACCAGCTAGCCATTCCAGCAAGCAGAGAGCAAGCTAGCCAGCCATTCCAGTAGGCAGGGAGCAAGCCAGTCAGCCAGCCAGCCATTACAGCAGGCAAGGAGCAAGCCAGCCAACCAGCCATACCGGTAGGCAGGGAGGAAGCCAGCCAGCCAGTCAGCAAGTCATTCCAGCAGGCAGGATGCAAGCCGGCCAGCCATTCCAGCAGGCAGAAAGCAAGCCAGCAAGCAAGCCAAATAGCCATTCCAGCAGGCAGGGGGAAAGCCAGCCATCTAGCTAGCCACCCATTGCAGCATGCAGGGAGCAAGTCAGCCAGGCATGCCAACAGGCAGGGAGCAAGCCAGCCAGCCAGTCAACAAGCCATTCCAGCAGGCAGAGAACAAGCCAGCCAGCCATTCCAGCAGGCAGGGAGCAAGCCAGCCAGCCATTCCAACAGGCAGGGAGCAAACCAGCCAGCAAGCCATTCCACCAGGCAGGGAGCTAGCCAGTCATTCCAGCAGGGATAGAGCAAGCCAGCCAGCCATTTCAGCAGTCAGAGAGCCAGCCAGCCAGTCATTCCACCAGGCTGGGAGCAAGACAGTCAGCCATTCCAGCAGGCAGGGAGCAAGCGAGCCAGCCAGTCATTCCACCAGGCAGGGGGCAAGCCAGCCATTCCAGTAGGCAGGGAGCAAGCCAGCCAGCCATTACCAGCAGGCAGGGAGAAAGCCAGCCAGCCAGTCTGCCAGCTATTCCAGCAGGCAGGGAGCAAACCAGCCAGCCAGCCATTAACAGCAAGCATGGAGCAAGCAAGCCAGCTAGCCAGCCACCCAGTCCAGCTGGCAGGGAGCAAACCAGCCAGCCAGCCATTACCAGCAGGCAGGGAGAAAGCCAGCCAGCCAGTCTGCCAGCAGGCAGGGAGCAAGCCAGCCAACCATTCCAGCAGCCAGGAAGCAAGTCAGCCAGACAGTCATCAGCAGACAGGGAGCAAGCCAGCCAGCCATTCCAGCAGGCAGGGAGCAAGTCAGCCAGCCATTCCAGCTGGCAGGCAGCAAGCCAGCCAGCCAGTCAGCCATTCCAGCTGACAGGGAGCAAGCCAGCCAGCCATTCCAGCAGGCAGGGAGGAAGCCAGACAGTCATTCCAGCAGGCAGGGAGCAAGCCAGCCACCCATTCCAGCAGGCAGGGAGCAAGCCAGCCAGCCATTACCAGCAGGCAGGGAGCAAGCCATCCAGCCATTCCAGCTGGCAGGCAGCAAGCCAGCCAGCCAGTCAGCCATTCCAGCAGACAGGAAGCAAGCCGACCAGCCAGCCATCCCAGCAGGCAGGGACCACCCAGTCAGCTAGCAATTCCAGCAGGCAGCGAGCAAGCCAGCCAGCCATTCCAGCAGGCAGGGACCACCCAGCCAGTCAGCCATTCAGCAGGCAAGGAGGAAGCCAGCCAGCCATTCCAGCAGGCAGGGAGTCAGCCAGCCAGCTATTCCAATAGGCAGGGAGCCAGCCAGTCAACCATTCCAGCAGGCAGGGAGCAAGCCAGCCAGCCATTCCAGCAGGCAGGGAGCAAGCCAGCCAGCCATTCCAACAGGCAGGGATCAAACCAGCTAGCCAGACATTCCACCATGCAGGGAGCAACCCAGTCAGCTAGCCATTCCAGCAGGCAGGGAGCAAGCTAGCCAGCCAGCCATTCCACCAGGGAGGAAGCAAGCCAGCCATTCCAGCAGGCAGGGAGCAAGCCAGCTAGACAGCCATTCCAGCAGGGAGAGAGCAAGCCAGCCATTCCACCAGGCTGGGAGCAAGACAGTCAGCCATTCCAGCAGGCAGGGAGCAACCCAGCCAGCCAGCCATACTGGTAGGCAGGGAGCAAGCACTGCAGCTAGCCAGCCATTAACAGCAAGCATGGAGCAAGCAAGCCAGCTATCCAGCCACCCATTCCTGCAGGCAGGGAGCAAGCCAGACAGCCATTCCAGCAGGCAGGGATCAAGCCAGCCAGCCAGCCATTCCAGCAGGCAGGGAGCAAGCCAGCCAGCCATTCCAGCAGGCAGGAAGCAAGCCAGCCAGCCATTTCAGCAGGCAGGGAGCAAGCCAGCCAGCCAGCCATTCCACTAAGCAGGAAGCAAGCCAGCCAGCTAGCCATTCCGGCAGGCAGGGAGAAAGACAGCCACCCAGCTATTCCACCAGGCAGGGAGCAAGACAGCCATTCCAGCAGGCAAAGAGCAAGCCAGCCATTTCAGCAGGCAGGGAGCAAGCCAGCCAGCCATTACAGCAGGCAGGGAGCAAGCCAGTCAGCCAGCCATTCCAGCAGCCAGAGAGCAAGGCAGCCATCCATTCCAGCAGGGAGAGAGCAAGACAGCCAGCCAGTCATTCCACCAGACAGGGAGCAAGCCAGCCAGCCTGCCTTTCCAGTAGGCAGGGAGCAAGCCATTCAACCAGCCATACCGGTAGGCAGGGAGCAAGCAACCCAGCCAACCAACCATTACCAGCAGGCATGGAGCAAGCAAGCCAGCTAGCTAGCCACCCATTCCAGCAGGCAGAGAGCAAGACAGCCAGCCAGTCATTCCACCAGACAGGGAGCAAGCCAGCCAGCCAACCTTTCCAGTAGGCAGGGAGCAAGCCATTCAACCAGCCATACCGGTAGGCAGGGAGCAAGCAACCCAGCCAACCAACCATTACCAGCAGGCATAGAACAAGCAAGCCAGCCAGCTAGCCACCCATTCCAGCAGGCACAGAGCAAGCCAGCTAGCCATTCCAGCAGGCAGGGAGCAAGCCAGCCAGCCATTCCAGCAGGCAGGGAGAAAGCCAGCCAGCCATTCCAGCAGGCAGGGAGAAAGCCAGCCAGCCAATCTGCCAGCTATTCCAGCAGGCAGGGAGCAAACCAGCCAGCCAGCCATTAACAACAAGCATGGAGCAAGCAAGCCAGCTAGCCAGTCACCCAGTCCAGCTGGCAGGGAGCAAACCAGCCAGCCAGCCATTACCAGCAGGCAGGGAGAAAGCCAGCCAGCAATTCCAGCAGGCAGGGAGGAAGCCATCCATCCATCCAGCCAACCATTCCAACAGCCAGCCAGCCATTCAAGCAGCCAGCCAGCCAGCCATTCCAGCAGGCAGGCATGAAGCCAGCCACCCAGCCTTTCCAGCAGGCAGGAAGGAAGCCAGCCAGCCATGCCAGTAAGCATGGAGGAAGCCAGCCAGCTATTCCAGTAGGCAGGGAGCAAGCCAGTCAGCCAGCCATTCCAGCAGGCAGGGAGCAAGCCAGCCAGCCATTCCAGAAGACAGGGAGCAAGCCACCCAGCCAGCTATTCCAGCAGGCAGGGAGCAAGCCAGCCAGCCATTCCAACAAGCAGAAGCAGGGAGCAAGCCATCCAGCCAGCCATTCCAACAGACAGGGAGCAAACCAGCCAGTCAGCCATTCCACCAAGCAGGAAGCAAGCTAGCCAGCTAGCCATTCCGGAAGGCAGGGAGAAAGCCAGCCACCCAGCTATTCCATGAGGCAGGGAGCAAGACAGCCATTCCAGCAGGCAGAAAGTAAGCCAGCCATTCCAGCAGGCAAGGAGCAAGCCAGCCAGCCAGCCATTACAGTAGGCAGGGAGCAAGCCAGCCAGCCATTTCAGCAGGCAGTGAGCAAGCCAGTCAGCCAGCCATTCCAGCAGGCAGAGAGCAAGACAGCCATTCATTCCAGCAGGCAGAGAGCAAGACAGCCAGCCAGTCATTCCACCAGACAGGGAGCAAGCCAGCCAGCCAGCCATTCCAGTAGGCAGGGAGCAATCCAGTCAACCAGCCATACCGGTAGGCAGGGAGCAAGCAACCCAGCCAACCAACCATTACCAGCAGGGAGTAAGCAAGCCAGCTAGCTAGCCACACATTCCAACAGGCAGGGAGCAAGCCAGCCAGCAATTCCAGCAGGCAAGGAGCAAGCAAGCCAGCCACTCCAGCAAGCAGGGAGCGAGCAAGTCAGCCATTCCAGCAGGCAGGGAGCAAGCCAGCCATTCCAACAGGCAGGGAGCAAACCAGCCAGACAGACATTCTACCAGACAGGGAGCAAGCCAGCCAACCATTCCAACAGGCAGGGAGCAAACCAGCCAGACAGCCATTCCACCAGGCAGGAAGCAAGCCAGCCAGCTAGCCATTCCAGCAGACAGGGAGCAAGCCAGCCACCCAGTTATTCCACCAGGCAGGGAGCAACCCAACCATTCCAGCAGGCAGAGAGCAAGCCAGCCAGCCAGCCATTCCAGCAGGGAGGGAGCAAGCCAGTCAGCCAGCCAGCCATTACAGCAGGCAGGGAGCAAGCCAGCCAGCCAGACATACCGGTAGGCAGGGAGCAAGCCAGCCAGTCAGCAAGTCATTCCAGCAGGCAGGGAGCAAGCAGGCCAGCCATTCCAGTAGGCAGAAAGCAAGCCAGCCAGCCAAAAAGCCATTCCAGCAGGCAGGGGGAAAGCCAGCCATCTAGCTAGCCATCCATTGCAACAGGCAGGGAGCAAGTCAGACAGCCAGTCAGCAAGCCATTCCAGCAGGCAGAGAACCAGCCAGCCAGCCATTCCAGTAGGCAGGGAGCAAGCCAGCCATTCCAACAGGCAGGGAGCAAACCAGCCAGCCAGCCATTCCACCAGGCAGGGAGCAAGCCAGCTTGCCAGCCATTCCAGCAGGGGTAGAGCAAGCCAGCCAGCCATTTCAGCAGTCAGAGAGCAAGCCAGCCAGCCAGCCATTCCACCAGGCTGGGAGCAAGACAGTCAGCCATTCCAGCAGGCAGGGAGCAAGCGAGCCAGCCAGTCATTCCACCAGGCAGGGGGCAAGCCTGCCATTCCAGTAGGCAGGGAGCAAGCCAGCCAGCCATTACCAGCAGGCAGGGAGAACGCCAGCCAGCCAGTCTGCCAGCTATTCCAGCAGGCAGGGAGCAAACCAGCCAGCCAGCCATTAACAGCAAGCATGGAGCAAGCAAGCCAGCTAGCCAGCCACCCAGTCCAGCTGGCAGGGAGCAAACCAGCCAGCCAGCCATTACCAGCAGGCAGGGAGAAAGCCAGCCAGCCAGTCTGCCAGCTATTCCAGCAGGCAGGGAGCAAGCCAGTCAACCATTCCAGCAGCCAGGAAGCAAGTCAGCCAGACAGTCATTCCAGCAGGCAGGGAGCAAGCCAGCCAGCCATTCCAGCAGGCAGGGAGCAGGTCAGCCAGCCATTCCAGCTGGCAGGCAGCAAGCCAGCCAGCCAGTCAGCCATTCCAGCTGACAGGGAGCAAACCAGCCAGCCAGCCATTCCACCAGGTAGGGAGCAAGCCAGCTTGCCAGCCATTCCAGCAGGGATTGAGCAAGCCAGCCAGCCATTTCAGCAGTCAGAGAGAAAGCCAGCCAGCCAGCCATTCCACCAGGCTGGGAGCAAGACAGTCAGCCATTCCAGCAGGCAGGGAGCAAGCGAGCCAGCCAGTCATTCCACCAGGCAGGGGGCAAGCCTGCCATTCCAGTAAGCAGGGAGCAAGCCAGCCAGCCATTACCAGCAGGCAGGGAGAAAGCCAGCCAGCCAGTTTGCCAGCTATTCCAGCAGGCAGGAAGCAAACTAGCCAGCCAGCCATTAACAGCAAGTTTGGAGCAATCAAGCCAGCTAGCCAGCCTCCCATTCCAGCTGGCAGGGAGCAAACCAGCCAGCCAGCCATTACCAGCAGGCAGGGAGAAAGCCAGCCAGCCAGTCTGCCAGCTATTCCAGCAGGCAGGAAGCAGACCAGCTAGCCATTCCAGCAGGCAGAGAGCAAGTCAGCCAGACAGTCATTCCAGCAGGCAGGGAGAAAGCCAGCCAGCCATTCCAGCAGGCAGGGAGCAAGCCAGCCAGCCATTCCAGCTGGCAGGCAGCAAGCCAGCCAGCCAGTCAGCCATTCCAGCTGACAGGGAGCAAGCCAGCCAGCCATTCCAGCAGGCAGGGAGCAAGCCAGACAGTCATTCCAGCAGGCAGGGAGCAAGCCAGCCAGCCATTCCAGCAGGCAGGGAGCAAGCCAGCCAGCCATTCCAGCAGGCAGGGAGCAAGTCAGCCAGCCATTCCAGCTGGCAGGCAGCAAGCCAGCCAGCCAGTCAGCCATTCCAGCAGACAGGGAGCAAGCCAGCCAGCCATTCCAGCTGACAGAGAGCAAGCCACGCAGCTATTCCAGCAGGCAGGGAGCAAGCCAGCCACCCATTCCAGCAGGCAGGGAGCAAACCAGCAAGCCAGCCATTACCAGCAGGCAGGGGAGCCAGCCAGCCATCCCAGCAGGCAGGGACCACCCAGCCAGTCAGCCATTCAGCAGGCAAGGAGGAAGCCAGCCAGCCATTCAAGCAGGCAGGGAGTCAGCCAGCCAGTCAGCCATTCAGCAGGCAGGAGCAAGCCAGCCAGCCATTCCAGCAGGCAGGAGTCAGCCAGCCAGCTATTCCAATAGACAGGGAGCCAGCCAGTCAACCATTCCAGCAGGCAGGGAGCAAGCCAGACAGTCATTCCAGCAGGCAGAGAGCAAGCCAGCCACCCATTCCAGCAGGCAGGGAGCAAACCAGCCAGCCAGACATTCCACCATGCAGGCAGGGAGCAAACCATCCAGCCATTCCAGCTGGCAGGCAGCAAGCCAGCCAGCCATTCCGGCAGACAGGAAGCAAGCCAGCCAACCATTCCAGCAGGCAAGGAGCAAGCAAGCCAGCCACTCCAGCAGGCAGAGAGCAAGCCAGCCATTCCATCAGGCAGGGAGGAGAAGCCAGCCAGCCAGTCAACCATTCCAGCAGGCAGGGAGCAAGCCAGCCATTCCAGCAGGCAGGGAGCAATCCAGCCAGCCAGGCAGGGGAGCAAGCCAGCCAGCCAGCCATTCCAGCAGGCAGGGAGCAAGTCAGCCAGCCATTAACAGCAGGCAGGGAGCAAGCCAGCCAGCCATTAACAGCAGGCAGGGAGCAAGCCAGCCATTCCAGCTAGCAGGCAGCAAGCCAGCCAGCCAGCCAGCCAGCCAGTCAGCCATTCCAGCTGAAAGGAAGCAAGCCAGCCAGCCATTCCAGCAGGCAGGGAGCAAGCCAGACAGTCATTCCAGCAGGCAGGGAGCAAGCCAGCCACCCATTCCAGCAGACAGGGAGCAAACCAGACAGCCAGCCATTCCAGCAGGGAGCAAGCCAGCCAGCCATTCCAGCAGGCAGGAGCAAGCCAGCCAGCCAGCCATTCCAGCAGGCAGGGAGCAAGCCAGCCAGCCAGCCATTCCAGCAGGCAGGGAGCAAGCCAGCCAGCCAGCCATTCCACCAGGCAGGAAACCAGCTAGCCAGCCATTCCAGCAGGCAGAGCGCAAGCCAGCCAGCCATTTCAGCAGGCAAAGAGCAAGCCAGCCAGCCAGCCATGCCAGCAGGCATGGAGCAAGTGAGACAGCCAGTCATTCCAGCAGGCAGGGAGCAAGCCAGCCATTCCAGCAGGCAGGGAGCAAGCCAGCCAGCCAGCCATTCCAGCAGGCAGAGAGCAAGCCAGCCAGCCAGCCATTCCAGCAGGCAGGGAGCAAGCCAGCCAGCCATTACAGCAGGCAGGGAGCAAGCCAGCCAGCCAGCCATACCGGCAGGCAGGAAGCAAGCCAGCAAGCCAGCCATTCCAGCAGGCAGGAGCAAGCCAGCCAGCCAGCCATTCCAGCAGGCAGAGCAAGCCAGCCATTCCAGCAGGCAAGCCAGCCAGCCAGCCATTCCAGCAGTCAGGAAGCAAGCCAGCCAGCCATTTCAGCAGGCAGGGAGCAAGCCAGTCAGCCAGCCATTCCAACAGGCAGAAAGCAGCCAGCCAGCCATTCCACCAGACAGGGAGCAAGCCAGCCAGCCATTCCAGCAGGCAGGAAGCAAGCCAGCCAGCCAGCCATTTCAGCAGGCAGGGAGCAAGCCAGCCAGCCATTCCACCAAGCAGGAAGCAAGCCAGCCAGCCAGCCATTCCAGCAGGCAGGGAGAGAGCAAGCCAGCCAGCCATTCCAGCAGGCAGGGAGCAAGCCAGCCAGCCAGCCATTCCAGCAGGCAGGGAGAAAGCCAGCCAGCCATTCCAGCAGGCAGGGAGCCAGCCAGCCAGCCATTATAGCAGGCAGGGAGCAAGCCAGCCAGCCAGCCATACCAGTAGGCAGGGAGCAAGCCAGCCAGCCATTCCAGCAGGCAGGGAGTAAGCCAGCCAGCCATTACAGCAGGCAGGGAGCAAGCCAGCCAGCCATTCCAGCAGGCAGGGATGAAGCCAGCCAGCCACCCATTCCAGCAGGCAGGGAGCAAACCAGTCAGCCAGCCATTACCAGCAGGCAGGAAGCAAGCCAGCCAGCCATTCCAGCAAGCAGGGAGCAAGCCAGCCAGCCAGCCATTCCAGCAAGCAGGGAGCAAGCCAGCCAGCCATTCCAGCAGGCAGGGAGCAAGCCAGCCAGCCAGCCATTCCAGCAGGCAAGGAGCATGCCAGCCAGTCAGCAAGCCATTCCAGCAGGCAGGGAACAAGCCAGCCAGCCATTCCAGCAGGCAGAGAGCAAGCCAGCTAGCCATTCCAGCAGGCAGGGAGCAAGCCAGCCAGCCATTCCAGCAGGCAAGAAGCAAGCCAGCCATTCCAGCAGGCAGGGAGCAAGCCAGCCAGACAGCCATTCCAGTAGGCAGGGAGCAAGCCAGCCAGCCATTCCAGCAGGCAGGGAGCAAGCCAGCCAGTCAGCCATTCAGCAGGCAAGGAGCAAGCCAGCCAGCTAGCCATTCCAGCAGGCAGGGAGCAAGCCAGCCATTCCAGCAGGCAGGGAGCAATCCAACCATTCCAGCAGGCAGAGAGCAAGCCAGCCAGCCAGCCATTCCAGCAGGGAAGAGCAAGCCAGTTAGCCAGCCAGCCATTATAGCAGGCAGGGAGCAAGCCAGCCAGCCAGCCATACCAGTAGGCAGGGAGCAAGCCAGCCAGCCAGCCAGCCATTCCAGCAGGCAGGAAGCAAGCCAGCCATTTCAGCAGGCAGGAAGCAAGCCAGCCAGCCAGCCATCCCAGCAGGCAGGAACCACCCAGCCAGCTAGCCATTCCAGCAGGCAGGGAGCAAGCCAGCCAGCCATTCCAGCAGGCAGGGAGCAAACCAGCCAGCCAGCCATCCCAGCAGGCAGAGAGCAAGCCAGCCAGCCATTAACAGCAGGCAGGGAGCAAGCCAGCCAGCCATTAACAGCAGGCAGGGAGCAAGCCAGCCAGCCAGCCATACCGGCAGGCAGGGAGCAAGCCAGACAGTCATTCCAGCAGGCAGGGAGCAAGCCAGCCACCCATTCCAGCAGACAGGGAGCAAACCAGACAGCCAGCCATTACCAGCAGGCAGGGAGCAAGCCATCCAGCCATTCCAGCTGGCAGGCAGCAAGCCAGCCAGCCATTCCAGCAGGCAGAGAAGAAGTCAAGCAGCCAGCCATTCCAGCAGGCAGGAGCAAGCCAGCCAGCCATTCCAGCAGGCAGGAAGAAGCCAGCCAGCCAGCCATTCCAGCAGGCAGGAAAGCCAGCCAGCCAGCCAGCAGGCAGAGAGCAAGCAAGCCAGCCAGCCAGTCATTCCAGCAGGCAGGGAGCAAGCCAGCCACCCATTCCAGCAGGCAGAGAGCAAACCAGCCAGCCAGCCAGCCATTACCAGCAGGCAGGGAGAAAGCCAGCCAGCCATTCCAGCTGGCAGGCAGCAAGCCAGTCAGCCAGCCACCCATTGCAGCATGCAGGGAGCAAGTCAGCCAGGCATGCCAACAGGCAGGGAGCAAGCCAGCCAGCCATTCCAGCAGGCAAGGAGCAAGCCAGCCAGCCAGCCAGCCATTCCAACAGGCAGGGAGCAAACCAGCCAGCAAGCAATTCCACCAAGCAGGGAGCAAGTCAGCCAGCCAGTCATTCCAGCAGGCAGGGAGCAAGCCAGCCAGCCATTCCAGCTTGCAGGGCACAAGACAGCCAGCCATCCCAGCAGGCAGAGAGCAAGCCAGCCAGCCATTCCAGCAGGCAGGGAGCAAGCGAGCCAGCCAGTCATTCCACCAGGCAGGGAGCAAGCCAGCCATTCCAGTAGGCAGGGAGCAAGCCAGCCAGCCAGCCATTACCAGCAGGCAGGGAGCAAGCCAGCCAGCCATTAACAGCAGGCAGGGAGCAAGCCAGCCATTCCAGCTAGCAGGCAGCAAGCCAGCCAGCCAGCCAGCCAGCCAGTCAGCCATTCCAGCAGGCAGGGATTAAGCCAGCCAGCCAGCCATTCCAGCAGGCAGGGAGCAAGCCAGCCAGCCATTCCAGCAGGCAGGAAGCAAGCCAGCCAGCCATTCCAGCTGACAGAGAGCAAGCCACGCAGCTATTCCAGCAGGCAGGGAGCAAGCCAGCCACCCATTCCAGCAGGCAGGGAGCAAGCCAGCCAGCCAGCCATTCCAGCAGGCAGGGAGCAAGCCAGCCAGCCATTCCAGCAGGCAGGGAGCAAGCCAGCCAGCCAGCCATTCCAGCAGGCAGGGAGCAAACCAGCCAGCCAGCCATTCCAGCAAGCAGGGAGCAAGCCAGCCAGCAATTCCAGCAGGCAGGGAGAAAGCCAGCCAGCCCTCCCAGCAGGCAGAGAGCAAGCCAGCCAGCCAGCCATTCCAGCAGGCAGGGAGCAAGCCAGACAGCCAGCCATTCCAACAAGCAGGGAGCAAACCAGCCAGCCAGCCATTCCACCATGCAGGCAGGGAGCAAACCATCCAGCCATTCCAGCTGGCAGGCAGCAAGCCAGCCATTCCGGCAGACAGGAAGCAAGCCGACCAGCCAGCCATCCCAGCAGGCAGGAACCACCCAGCCAGCTAGCGATTCCAGCAGGTAGCATGCAAGCTAGCCAGCCATTCCAGCAGGCAGGGAGCAAGCCAGCCAGGCATTCCACCAGGCAGGAAGCAAACCAGCTAGCCACCCATTCCAGCAGGCAGGGAGCAAACCAGCCAGCCAGACATTCCACCATGCAGGCAGGGAGCAAACCATCCAGCCATTCCAGCTGGCAGGCAGCAAGCCAGCCAGCCAGTCAGCCATTCCGGCAGGCAAAGCAAGCCAGCTAGCCATTCCAGCAGGCAGGGAGCAAGACAGCCAGCCAGCAATGCCTGCAGGCAGGGAGCAAGCCAGCCAGCCATTCCAGCAGGCAGGGAGCAAGCCAGCCAGCCAGCCATTCCAGCAGGCAGGAAGCAAGCCAGCCATTTCAGCAGGCAGGAAGCAAGCCAGCCAGCCATTTCAGCAGGCAGGGAGCAAGCCAGCCAGCCAGCCAGCCATTCCACCAGGCAGGGAGCAAACCAGCTAGCCAGCCATTCCAGCAGGGAGAGAGCAAGCCAGCCAGCCATTTCAGCAGGCAGGGAGCAAACCAGCCAGCCAGCCATTACAGCAGGCAGGGAGCAAGCCAGCCAGCCAGACATACCGGTAGGCAGGGAGCAAGCCAGCCAGCCATTCCAGCAGGCAGGAAGCAAGTCAGCCAGCCAGTCATTCCAGCAGGCAGGGAGCAAGCCAGCCAGCCATTCCAGCTTGCAGGGAGAAAGCCAGCCAGCCATTCCAGCAGGCAAGGAGCAAGCCAGCCAGCCAGCCAGCCATTCCAACAGGCAGGGAGCAAACCAGCCAGCAAGCAATTCCACCAGGCAGGGAGCAAACCAGCCAGCCAGCCATACCAGTAGGCAGGGAGCAAGCCAGCCAGCCATTCCAGCAGGCAGGGAGAAAGCCAGCCAGCCAGCCAAAGAGCCACTCCAGCAGGCAGGGGGCAAGCCAGCCAGCCATTCCAGCAGACAGGGAGCCACCCAGCCAGCCAGCCATTAACAGCAGGCAGGGAGCAAGCCAGCCAGCCATTAACAGCAGGCAGGGAGCAAGCCAGCCATTCCAGCTGGCAGGCAGCAAGCCAGCCAGCCAGTCAGCCATTCCAGCAGGGAGGGAAGCAAAGTCAGCCAGCCACACATTCCTGCAGGCAGGGAGCAAGCCAGACAGCCATTCCAGCAGGCAGGGATCAAGCCAGCCAGCCAGCCATTCCATCAGGCAGGGAGCAAGCCAGCCAGCCATTCCAGCAGGCAGGGAGCAAGCCAGACAGCCATTCCAGCAGGCAGGGAGCAAGTCAGCCAGCCAGTCATTCCAGCAGGCAGGGAGCAAGCCAGCCAGCCATTCCAGCAAGCAGGGAGCAAGCCCGCCAGCCATTCCAGCAAGCAGAGAGCAAGCCAGCCAGCCAGCCATTCCACCAGGCTGGGAGCAAGCCAGCCAGCCATTCCAGCAGGCAAGGAGCAAGACAGCCAGACAGTCATTCCAGCAGGCAGGGAGCAAGCTAGCCAGCCATTCCAGTAGGCAGGGAGCAAGCCAGCCAGCCATTCCAGCAGGCAGGGAGCAAGCCAGCCAGTCAGCCATTCAGCAGGCAAGGAGCAAGCCAGCCAGCTAGCCATTCCAGCAGACAGGGAGCAAGCCAGCAAGCCAGCCATTCCACCAGGCAGGAAGCAAGCCAGCCATTGCAGCAAGCAGGGAGCAAGCCAGCTAGACAGCCATACCAGCAGGCAGGAGCAAGCCAGCCAGCCATTCCAGCAGGCAGGGAAGCAAGCCAGCCAGCCATTCCAGCAGGCAGGGAGCAAGCCAGCCAGCCATTCCAGCAGGCAGGGGAGCAAGCCAGCCAGCCAGCCATTCCAGGCAGGGAGCAAACCAGCCAGCCAGCCATACCAGTAGGCAGGGAGCAAGCCAGCCAGCCATTCCAGCAGGCAGGGAGCAAGCCAGCCAGCCAGCCATTCCAGCAGGCAGGGAGCAAGCCAGCCAGCCATTACAGCAGGCAGGGAGCAAGCCAGCCAGCCAGACATTCCAGCAGGCAGGGAAGAGCCAGTCAGCAAGCCATCCCAGCAGGCAGGGAACAAGCCAGCCAGTCATTCCAGCAGACAGGGAGCAAGCCAGCCAGCCAGTCAGCCATTCCAACAGGCAGAGAGCAAACCAGCCAGCCAGCCATTCCACCAGGCAGGGAGCAAACCAGCTAGCCATTCCAGCAGGCAGGGAACAAGCCAGCCAGCCATTCCAGCAGGCAGAGAGCAAGCCAGCCAGCCAGCCATTCCAGTAGGCAGGGAGCAAGCCAGCCAGCCATTCCAGCAGGAAGAGAGCAAGCCAGCCAGCCATTCCAGCAGGCAGGAGCAAGCCAGCCAGCCATTCCAGCAGGCAGGGAAGCAAGCCAGCCAGCCATTCCAGCAGGCAGGGGCAAGTCAGCCAGCCAGCCATTGCAGCAGGCAAGGAGAAAGCCAGCCAGCCATTCCAGCAGGCAGAGAGCAAGCCAGCCATTCCAGCAGGCAGGGAGCAAGCCAGCCAGCCATTTCAGCAGGCAGGGAGCAAGCCAGTCAGCCAGCCATTCCAGCTGACAGGGAGCAAGCCAGCCAGCCATTCCAGCAGGCAGGGAGCAAGCCAGCCAGTCAGTCAGCCATTCCAACAGGCAGGGAGAAAGCCAGCCAGCCATTCCAGCAGGCAGGAAGCAAGCCAGCCAGCCATTCCAGCAGGCAGGAAGCCAGCCAGCCATTATAGCAGGCAGGGAGCAAGCCAGCCATACCAGTAGGCAGGGAGCAAGCCAGCCAGCCATTCCAGCAGGCAGGGAGCAAGCCAGCCAGCCAGCCATTCCAGCAGGCAAGGAGCATTCCATCCAGCCAGCCATCCCAGCAGGCAGGGACCACCCAGTCAGCTAGCAATTCCAGCAGGCAGCGAGCAAGCCAGCCAGCCATTCCTGCAGGCAGGGAGCAAGCCAGCCAGCCATTCCAGCAGGCAGGGAGTCAGCCAGCCAGCTATTTCAATAGGCAGGGAGCCAGCCAGTCAACCATTCCAGCAGGCAGGGAGCAAGCCAGCCATTCCAGCAGGCAGGGAGCAAGCCAGCTAGACAGCCATTCCAGCAGGCAGGAAGAAGCCAGCCAGCCAGCCAGCCATTCCCGCAGGCAGGAAGGGAGCCAGCCAGCCAGCCATTCCAGCAGGCAGGAAGCCAGCCAGCCAGCCATTCCAGCAGGCAGGGAGCAAGCCAGCCAGCCATTCCAGCAGGCAGGGAGCAAGCCAGCCAGCCAGCCATTCCAGCAGGCAGGAGCAAGCCAGCCAGCCATTCCAGCAGGCAGGGAAGCCAGCCATTCCAGCAGGCAGGGAGCAAGCCAGCCATTCCAGCAGGCAGGAGCAAGCCAGCCAGCCAGCCATTCCAGCAGGCAGGGAGAAGCCAGCCAGCCAGCCATTCCAGCAGGCAGGGAAGCAAGCCAGCCAGCCAGCCATTCCAGCAGGCAGGGAGCAGAAGTCAGGCAGCCAGCCAGCCATTCCAGCAGGCAGGGAGCAAGCCAGCCAGCCAGCCATTCCAGCAGGCAGGAAAGCAAGCCAGCCAGCCATTCCAGCAGGCAGAAGCAAGCCAGCCAGCCATTCCAGCAGGCAGGAGCAAGCCAGCCAGCCAGCCATTCCAGCAGGCAGGAGCAGGCAGCCAGCCAGCCATTCCAGCAGGCAGGGGAAAGCCAGCCAGCCAGCCAGCCATTCCAGCAGGCAGGGAAGCAGCCAGCCAGCCATTACAGCAGACAGGGAGCAAGCCAGCCAGCCAGACATACCGGTAGGCAGGGAGCCAGCCAGCCAGCCATTCCAGCAGGCAGGAAAGGCAGCCAGCCAGCCATTCCAGCAGGCAGGAAGCCAGCCAGCCATTCCAGGCAGGAAGCCAGCCAGCCAGCCATTCCAGCAGGCAGCAAGCCAGCCAGCCATTCCAGCAGGCAGGGAAGAAGCCAGCCAGCCAGCCATTCCAGCAGGCAGGAAGCAAGCCAGCCAGCCATTCCAGCAGGCAGGAAAGCCAGCTAGCCAGCCATTCCAGCAGGCAGGGAGCAAGCCAGCCAGCCAGCCATTCCAGCAGGCAAGGAGCATGCCAGCCAGTCAGCAAGCCATTCCAGCAGGCAGGGAACAAGCCAGCCAGCCATTCCAGCAGGCAGAGAGCAAGCCAGCCAGCCATTCCAGCAGGCAGAGCAGCCAGCCAGCCAGCCATTCCAGCAGGCAGGGAGCAGCCAGCCAGCCAGCCATTCCAGCAGGCAGGAGCAAGCCAGCCAGCCATTCCAGCAGGCAGGGAGCAAGTCAGCCAGCCAGCCATTCCAGCAGGCAGGAGCAAGCCAGCCAGCCAGCCATTCCAGCAGGCAGGGGAAGCAAGCCAGCCAGCCAGCCATTCCAGCAGGCAGGGAGCAAGCCAGCCAGCCATTCCAGCAGGCCAGCCAGCCATTCCAGCAGGGAAGCAAGCCAGCCAGCCATTCCAGCAGGCAGGGAAGCCAGCCAGGCAACCATTCGAGCAGGCAGGGAAGAAGCCAGCGAGCCATTCCAGCAGGCCGGGAGGACGCCAGCCAGGCATTCCAGCAGGCAGGAAGAAGCCAGCCAGCCAGCCAACCATTCCAGCAGGCAAGGAGCAAGCAAGCCAGCCACTCCAGCAGGCAGAGAGCAAACCAGTCAGCCATTCCATCAGGCAGGGAGCAAGCCAGCCATTCCAACAGGCAGGGAGCAAGCCAGCCAGCCAATCCAGCAGGCAGGGAGCATGCCACCCAGCCAGCTATTCCAGCAGGCAGGGAGCAAGTCAGCCAGCCAGTCATTCCAGCAGGCAGGGAGCAAGCCAGCCAGCCATTCCAGCTTGCAGGGAGAAAGCCAGCCAGCCCTCCCAGCAGGCAGAGAGCAAGCCAGCCAGCCATTAACAGCAGGCAGGGAGCAAGCCAGCCAGCCATTAACAGCAGGCAGGGAGCAAGCCAGCCAGCCATTCCAGCTGGCAGGCAGCAAGCCAGCCATTCCGGCAGACAGGAAGCAGCCAGACAGCCATTCCAGCAGGCAGGGAGCAAGCCAGCCAGCCAGCCATTCCAGCAGGCAGGGAGCAAGCCAGCCAGCCATTCCAGCAGGCAGGGAGCAAGCCAGCCAGCCAGACATACCGGTAGGCAGGGAGCAAGCCAGCCAGCCATTCCAGCAGGCAGGAAGCAAGCCAACCATCCAGCCAAAAAGCCATTCAAGCAGGCAGGGGGAAGGCCAGTCAGCAAGCCATTCCAGCAGGCAGGGAACAAGCCAGCCAGCCATTCCAGCAGACAGGGAGCAAGCCAGCCAGCCAGTCAGCCATTCCAACAGGCAGAGAGCAAACCAGCCAGCCAGCCATTCCACCAGGCAGGGAGCAAGCTAGCCAGCCATTCCAGTAGGCAGGGAGCAAGCCAGCCAGCCATTCCATCAGGCAGGGAGCAAGCCAGCCAGTCAGCCATTCCAGCAGACAGGGAGCATTCCATCCAGCCAGCCATTCCTGCAGGCAAGGAGCAAGCCAGCCAGCTAGCGATTCCAGCAGGCAGCGAGCAAGCCAGCCAGCCATTCCAGCAGGCAGGGAGCAAGCCAGCCAGTCAGCCATTCAGCAGGCAAGGAGCAAGCCAGCCAGCCATTCCAGCAGGCAAGGAAGAAGTCAGGCAGCCAGGCAGCCATTCCAGCAGGCAGGGAAGAAGTCAGACAGCCAGCCAGCCATTCCGGCAGGCAGGCAAGCCAGCCAGCTAGCCATAGTAGCAGGCAGGGAGCAAGCCAACCAGCCAGCAGGCAGGCAGCCAGCCAGCCAGCCATTCCAGTAGGCAAGGAAGAAGTCTGGCAGCCAGCCATTCCAGCTGGCAGGGGAGCAGTCAGCCAGCCAGCCATTCCAGCAGGCAGGGGAAGCCAGCTAGCCAGCCATTCAAGCAGGCAGGGAGCATGCCAGCCAGCCAGTCAGCAAGTCATTCTAGCAGGCAGGGAACAAGCCAGCCAGCCAGCCATTCCAACAGGCAGAGAGCAAATCAGCCAGCCAGCCATTCTACCTGGCAGGGAGCAAACCAGCTAGCCAGCCATTCCAGCAGGGAAGCAAGCCAGCCAGCCATTCCAGCAGGCAGGAAGCTAGCCAGCCATTCCAGCAGGGAGAGAGCAAGCCAGCCAGCCATTTCAGCAGGCAAAGAGCAAGCCAGCCAGCCAGCCATTCCACCAGGCTGGGAGCAAGCCAGCCAGCCATTCCAGCAGGCAAGGAGCAAGACAGCCAGACAGTCATTCCAGCAGGCAGGGAGCAAGCTAGCCAGCCATTCCAGTAGGCAGGGAGCATGCAAGCCAGCCAGCCATTCCAGCAGGCAGGGAGCAAGCCAGCCAGTCAGCCATTCAGCAGGCAAGGAGCAAGCCAGCCAGCTAGCCATTCCAGCAGACAGGGAGAAAGCCAGCCACCCAGCCAGCCATTCCAGCAGGCAGGAAGCAGCCAGCCAGCCATTCCAGCAGGCAGGGAGCAAGTCAGCCAGCCATTCCAGCAGAGCAAGCCAGCCAGCTATTCCAGCAGGCAGGGAGCAAGCCAGACAGCCATTCCAGCAGGCAGGGAGCAAGTCAGCCAGCCAGTCATTCCAGCAGGCAGTGAGCAAGCTAGCCAGCCATTCCAGCAGGCAGGGAGCAAGCCAGCCAGCCATTCCAGCAGGCAGGGAGCAAGCCAGCCAGCCATTCCAGCAGGCAGGGAGCAAGCCAGCCAGCCATTCCAGCAGGCAGGGAGCAGGCAGCCAGCCACCCATTCCATCAGGCAGGGAGCAAGCCAGCCAGCCATTCCAGCAGGCAGGGAGCAAGCCAGCCAGCCATTCCAGCAGGCAGGGAGCAAGCCAGCCAGCCATTCCAGCAGGCAGGGAGCAAGCCAGACAGTCATTCCAGCAGGCAGGCAGCTAGCCGCCAGCCATTTCAACAGGCAGAGAAGAAGTCAGGCAGCCAGCCATTCCAGCAGGCAGGGAAGAAGTCAGTCAACCAGCCATTCCAGCAGGCAAGGAGCAAGCCAGCCAGCCATTCCATAAGGCAGGGAGCAAGCCAGCCAGCCATTCCAGCAGGCAGGGAGCAAGCCAGCCAGCCATTCCAGCAGGCAGGGAGCAAGCCAGCCAGCCATTCCAGCAGGCAGGGAGCAAGCCAGCCAGCCATTGCAGCAGGCAGTGAAGAAGTCAGCCAGCCAGTCAGCCATTCCAGCAGGCAGGGAGCAAGCCAGCCAGCCAGCCATTCCAGCAGGCAAGGAGCAAACCAGCCAGCCAGCCATTACCAGCAGGCAAGGATGAAGCCAGCCAGCCATTACAGCAGGCAGGGAAGAAGCCAGCCAGTCATTCCAGCAGGCAGGGAGTCAGCCAGCCAGCTATTTCAATAGGCAGGGAGCCAGCCAGTCAGCCATTCCAGCAGGCAGGGAGCAAGCCAGCCAGCCATTCCAGCAGGCAGAAGCAGGCAGCCAGCCAGCCATTCCAGCAGGCAGGGAAAAAGTCAGCCAGCCAGCCATTCCAGCAGGCAGGAGAAGCCAGCCAGCCAGCCATTCCAGCAGACAGGGAGCAAGCCATCCAGCCAGCCATCCCAGCAGGCAGGAAGAAGCAAGCCAGCCAGCCATTCCAGCAGGCAGGGAGCAAGCCAGCCAGCCAGGCAGCCAGCCAGCCATTCCAGGCAGGCAAGAAGTCAGCCAGCCAGCAGGCAGGGCAAGCCAGCCAGCCATTCCAGCAGGCAGGGAGTCAGCCAGCCAGCCATTCCAGCAGGCAGGGGAAAGCCAGCCAGCCAGCCATTCCAGCAGGCAGGGGAAGTCAGGCAGCCAGCCAGCCATTCCAGCAGGCAGGGAAGCAAGCCAGCCAGCCAGCCAGTCCAGCAGGCAGGGAAGCAGCCAGCCAGCCATTCCAGCAGGCAGAAGGGAAGCCAGCCAGCCATTCCAGCAGGCAGGGGAGCAAGCCAGCCAGCCAGCCATTCCAGCAGGCAGGGAAGCCAGCCAGCCATTCCAGCAGGCAGAAGCAAGCCAGCCAGCCATTCCAGCAGGCAGGGAGCAAGCCAGCCAGCCAGCCATTCCAGCAGGCAGGGAAGCCAGCCAGCCAGCCATTCCAGCAGGGAGCAAGCCAGCCAGCCAGCCAGCCAGCCAGCAGGCAGGAAGTCAGCCAGCCAGCCATTCCAGCAGGCAGGGAGCAGGCAGCCAGCCAGCCATTCCAGCAGGCAGGGAAAAAGCCAGCCAGGCATTCCAGCAGGCAGGGAATAAGCACAGCCAGCCATTCTAGGAGGTAGGAAGGAAGCCAGCCAGCCATTCCAGCAGGCAGGGAAGATGTTAGCCAGCCAGCCAGCCATTCCAGCAGGCAGGGAAGAAGTCAGGCAGCCAGCCAGCCAGCCATTCCAGCAGGCAGGGAAGAAGTCAGCCAGCCAGCCATTCCAGCAGGCAGCGAGCAAGCCAGCCAGCCAGCCATTCCAGCAGGCAGGGGAAGCCAGACCCAGCCAGCCACTTCAGCAGGAAGGAAGTCAGCCAGACCCTGCCAGCCACTCCAGCAGGAAGGAAGTCAGCCAGGCCCAGCCAGCCATTCCAGCAGGCAGAGCAAGCCAGCCAGCCAGCCAGCAGGCAGCCAGCCATTCCAGCAGGCAGGGAGAAGCCAGCCAGCCAGCCATTCCAGCAGGCAGGGAGCAAGCCAGCCAGCCATTCCAGCAGGCAGGGAAGGAAGCCAGCCAGCCAGCCATTCCAGCAGGCAGGGAGGAAGCCAGCCAGCCAGCCATTCCAGCAGACAGGGAGCAGCCAGCCAGCCATTCCAGCAGGCAGGGAGCAAGCCAGCCAGCCAGCCAGCCAGCCATTCGAGTAGGCAGGAAGAAGCCAGCCAGCCAGCCATTCCAGCAGGCAGGGAGAAGTCAGCCAGCCAGCCATTCCAGCAGGCAGGGAAGAAGCCAGCCACCCATTCCTGCAGGCAGGGAGCAAGCTAGACAGCCATTCCAGCAGGCAGGGATTAAGCCAGCCAGCCAGCCATTCCAGCAGGCAGGGAGCAAGCCAGCCAGCCATTCCAGCAGGCAGGAAGCAAGCCAGCCAGCCAGCCATTTCAGCAGGCAGGAAGCAAGCCAGCCAGCCAGCCATTTCAGCAGGCAGGGAGCAAGCCAGCCAGCCATTCCACCAAGCAGGAAGCAAGCCAGCCAGCCAGCCATTCCACCAAGCAGGAAGCAAGCCAGCCAGCTAGCCATTCCGGCAGGCAGGGAGAAAGCTAGCCATTTTTAGCAGGCAGGGAGTAAGCCAGCCAGCCATTACAGCAGGCAGGGAGCAAGCCAGCCAGCCATTCCAGCAGGCAGGGATGAAGCCAGCCAGCTGGGCATTCCAACAGGCAGGGAAGAAGCCAGCAGGCAAGCCATTCCAGCAGGCAGGAAGCCAGCCAGCCAGCCATTCCAGCAGGCAGGGAGCAAGCCAGCCAGCCATTCCAGCAGGGAAGGAGCCAGCCAGCCAGCCATTCCAGCAGGCAGGGAAGAAGCCAGCCAGCCACCCATTCCAGCAGGCAGAGAGGAAGCCAGCCAGCCAGCCATTCCAGCAGGTAGGAAGCAAGCCAGCCAGCCAGCCATTCCAGCAGGCAGGAAGAAGTCAGGCAGCCAGCCAGCCATTCCAGCAGGCAGGGAGCAAGCCAGCCAGCCATTCCAGCAGGCCAGCCAGCCATTCCAGCAGGCAGGGGAAGTCAGCCAGCCAGCCAGCCATTCCAGCAGGCAGGGAGCAAGCCAGCCAGCCATTCCAGCAGGCAGGGAGCAAGCCAGCCAGCCATTCCAGCAGGCAGCAGTCAGGCAGCAGCCAGCCAGCCAGCCATTCCAGCAGGCAGGGAGCAAGCCAGCCAGCCAGCCATTCCAGCAGGCAAGGAAGCAGCCAGCCAGCCAGCCATTCCAGCAGGCAGAGAAGAAGTCAGCCAGCCAGCCATTCCAGCAGGCAAGGAAGAAGTCAGGCAGCCAGCCAACCATTCCAGCAGGCAGAGAAGTCAAGCAGCCAGCCAGCCATTCCAGCAGGCAGGGAAGAAGTCAGGCAGCCAGCCAACCAGCCAGTCACTCCAGCAGGCAGGGAAGAAGTCAGCCAGCCAGCCATTCCAGCAGGCAGGGAAGAAGTCAGGCAGCCAGCCATTCCAGCAGGCAGGGAAGAAGTCAGGCAGCCAGCCAGCCATTCCAGCAGGCAGGGAAGAAGTCAGGCAGCCAGCCATTCCAGCAGGCAGGGAAGCCGCCAGCCATTTCAGCAGGCAGAGAAGAAGTCAGGCAGCCAGCCATTCCAGCAGGCAGGGAAGAAGTCAGTCAACCAGCCATTCCAGCAGGCATGGAAGAAGTCAGGCAGCCAGCCAGACAGCAGGCAGAGAGCAAGCCAGCTAGCCACCCATTGCAGCAGGCAGGGAGCAAGCCAGCCAGACAGACATTCCAGCAGGCAAGGTGCATGCCAGCCAGCCAGTCAGCAAGCCATTCCAGCAGGCAGGGAACAAGCCAGCCAGCCATTCCAGCAGACAGGGAGCAAGCCAGCCAGCCAGCCATTTCAGCAGGCAGGGAGCACCCAGCCAGCCAGCCATTTCAGCAGGCAGGGAGCAAGCCAGCCAGCCAGCCATTCCAGCAGGCAGGGAGCAAGCCAGCCAGCCATTACAGCAGGCAGAGAGCAAGCCAGCCAGCCATTCCAGCAGGCAGGGAGCAAGCCAGCCAGCCAGCCATTCCAACAAGCAGGGAGCAAACCAGCCAGCAAGCCATTCCACCAGGCAGGGAAGAAGTCAGCCAGCCAGCCATTCCAGCAGGCAGGGAGCAAGCCAGCCAGCCAGCCATTCCAGCAGGCAGGGAGCAGTCAGCCAGCCAGCCATTCCAGCAGGCAGAGAACAAGCCAGCCAGCCATTCCAGCAGGCAGGGAGCAAGCCAGCCAGCCATTCCAGCAGGCAGGGAATCAGCCAGCCATTCCAGCAGGCAGGAGCAAGCCAGCCAGCCATTCCAGCAGGCAGGAAGCCAGCCAGCCAGCCATTCCAGCAGGCAGGGAAGAAGCCAGCCAGCCAGCCATTCCAGCAGGCAGGGAAGCCAGCCAGCCAGCCATTCCAGCAGGAAGAAGCCAGCCAGCCATTCCAGCAGGCAGGGAAGAAGCCAGGCACCCAGCCAGCCATTCCAGCAGGCAGGAAGAAGTCAGGCAGCCAGCTATTCCAGCAGGCAGTGAAGAAGTCAGGCAGCCAGCCATTCCAGCAGGCAGGGAGCAAGTCAGCCAGCCAGCCAGCCATTCCAGCAGGCAGGGAAGTCAGCAGCCAGCCAGCCATTCCAGCAGGCAGGGAGCAAGCCAGCCAGCCAGCCATTCCAGCAGGCAGGAAGAAGCCAGCCAGCCAGCCATTCCAGCAGGCAGGGAGCAAGCCAGCCAGCCATTCCAGCAGGCAGAGCAGGCAGCCAGCCAGCCATTCCAGCAGGCAGGGAGCAAGCCAGCCAGCCAGCCATTCCAGCAGGCAGGGAGCAGGCAGCCAGCCAGCCATTCCAGCAGGCAGGGAGCAAGCCAGCCAGCCAGCCATTCCAGCAGGCAGGGAAGCAAGCCAGCCAGCCAGCCATTCCAGCAGGCAGGAAGTCAGGCAGCCAGCCAGCCATTCCAGCAGGCAGGAGCAAGCCAGCCAGCCAGCCAGTCCAGCAGGCAGGGAAAATGGCAGCCAGCCAGCCAGCCATTCCAGCAGGCATTGAAGAAGTCAGGCCACCAGCCAGCCATTCCAGCTGGCGAGGAAGACGTCAGCCAGCCATTCCAGAAGGCAGGGAGGAAGTCAGCCTGCCAGCCATTCCAGCAGGCAGTGAAGAAGCCAGCCAGCCATTCTGGCAGGCCAGGAGGAAGTCAGCCAGACAGCCAGTCATTCCAACAGGCAGGGAGAAAGTCAGCCAGCTAGCCAGCTATTCCAGCAGGCAGGGAGGAAGTCAGCCAGCCAGCCATTCCAGCAGGCAGGGAAGAAGCCAGGCAGGCAGCCATCCATTCCAGCAGGAAGGGAAAATGTCAGGCAGGCAGCCAGCCATTCCAGCAGGCAGGGAAAAAGTCAGCCAGCCAGCCATTCCAGCAGGCAGGGAAGAAGTCAGCCAGCCAGCCAGCCATTCCAGCAGGCAGAGAAGAAGTCAGGCAGCCAGCCAGCCATTTCAGCAGTCAGAGAGCAAGCCAGCCAGCCAGCCAGCCATTCCAGCAGGCAGGGAGAAAGTCAGCCAGACAGTCATTCCAGCAGGCAGGGAGCAAGCCAGACAGACATTCCAGTAGGCAGCCAGCCATTCCAGCAGAAGCCAGCCAGCCAGCCATTCCAGCTGGCAGGCAGCAAGACAGCCAGTCAGCCATTCCAGCTGACAGGGAGCAAGCCAGCCAGCCATTCCATCAGGCAGGGAGCAAGCCAGCCAGTCAGCCATTCCAGCAGACAGGGAGAAGTCAGCCAGCCAGCCATTCCAGCAGGCAGGAAGAAGCCAGTCAGCCAGTCAGCCATTCAGCAGGCA
The DNA here is from genome assembly GCF_019279795.1 of Protopterus annectens. Classification (NCBI taxonomy): domain Eukaryota; kingdom Metazoa; phylum Chordata; order Ceratodontiformes; family Protopteridae; genus Protopterus; species Protopterus annectens. Next base: position 262,622,635 of record NC_056741.1, on the reverse strand, counting down.
AGGAGCAAGCCAGCCAGCCATTCCAGTAGGCAGGGAGCCAGCCAGTCAGCCATTCTAGCAGGCAGGGAGCAAGCCAGCCAGCCAGCCATTCCAGCAGGCAGGGAGCAGTCAGCCAGCCAGCCATTCCAGCAGGCAGGGAGCAGCCAGCCAGCCAGCCATTCCAGCAGGCAGGGAGCAGGCAGCCAGCCAGCCATTCCAGCAGGCAGGGAGCAAGCCAGCCAGCCAGCCAGGCAAGCCAGCCAGCCATTCCAGCAGGCAGGGAGCAGCCAGCCAGCCATTCCAGCAGGCAGGGAGTCAGGCAGCCAGCCAGCCATTCCAGCAGGCAGGAGCAAGCCAGCCAGCCAGCCAGCCATTCCAGCAGGCAGGGAGAAGCCAGCCAGCCATTCCAGCAGGCAGGGAGAAGCCAGCCAGCCATTCCAGCAGGCAGGAAGAAGTCAGCCAGCCATTCCAGCAGGCAGGGAGCAAGCCAGCCAGCCATTCCAGCAGGCAGGGAGCAGGCAGCCAGCCAGCCATTCCAGCAGGCAGGGAGTCAGCCAGCCAGCCAGCAGCCAGCCATTCCAGCAGGCAGGGAAGCCAGCCAGCCAGCCATTCCAGCAGGGAGCAAGTCAGGCAGCCAGCCAGCCATTCCAGCAGGCAGGGAGCAAGTCAGGCAGCCAGCCAGCCAGCCATTCCAGCAGGCAGGGAAGAAGCCAGCCAGCCATTCCAGCAGGCAGGGAAGCCAGCCAGCCAGCCATTCCAGCAGGCAGGGAGCAAGCCAGCCAGCCAGCCATTCCAGCAGGCAGGGAGCAAGCCAGCCAGCCAGCCATTCCAGCAGGCAGGAAGCAAGTCAGCCAGCCAGCCATTCCAGCAGGCAGGGAAGCCAGCCAGCCATTCCAGCAGGCAGGAGCAAGCCAGCCAGCCATTCCAGCAGGCAGGAAGAAGCCAGCCAGCCATTCCAGCAGGCAGGGAGCAAGCCAGCCAGCCATTCCAGCAGGCAGGGAGCAAGTCAGGCAGCCAGCCATTCCAGCAGGCAGGAAGCAGCCAGCCAGCCATTCCAGCAGGCAGGGAAGCCAGCCAGCCATTCCAGGCAGCAGGAGCAGCCAGCCAGCCATTCCAGCAGGCAGGGAGCAAGCCAGCCAGCCAGCCATTCCAGCAGGCAGGGAAGCAAGCCAGCCAGCCAGCCATTCCAGCAGGCAGAAGTCAGCCAGCCAGCCATTCCAGCAGGCAGGGAAGAAGCCAGCCACCCATTCCAGGAGGCAGAGAGCAAGCCAGCTAGCCATTCCAGCAGGCAGGGAGCAAGCCAGCCAGCCATTCCAGCAGGCAAGAAGCAAGCCAGCCAACCAATCCAACAGGCAGGGAGCAAACCAGCCAGACAGCCATTCCACCAGGCAGGGAGCAAGCCAGACAGCCATTCCACCAGGGAGGAAGAAGTCAGCCAGCCAGCCATTCCAGCAGGGAGCAAGCCAGCCAGCCAGCAGGCAGCCAGCCAGCCATTCCAGCAGGCAGGGAGCAAGCCAGCCAGCCAGCCATTCCAGCAGGCAGGGGAAGCCAGTCAGCCATTCCAACAGGCAGAGAGCAAACCAGCCAGCCAGCCATTCCACCAGGCAGGAAGCAAACCAGCTAGCCAGTCATTCCAGCAGGCAGGGAGCAAGCCAGCCACCCATTCCAGCAGGCAGAGAGCAAACCAGCCAGCCATTCCAGCTGGCAGGCAGCAAGACAGCCAGTCAGCCATTCCATCAGGCAGGGAGCAAGCCAGCCAGCCAGCCATTCCAGCAGGCAGGGAGCAAGCCAGCCAGCCATTCCAGCAGGCAGGGAGCAAGCCAGCCAGCCAGCCATTCCAGCAGGCAGGGAGCAAGCCAGCCAGCCATTCCAGCAGGCAGGAAGAAGTCAGCCAGCTAGCCAGCCATTCCAGCAGGGAGAGAGCAAGCCAGCCAGCCATTTCAGCATGCAGGGAGCAAACCAGCCAAATAGCCATTACCAGCAGGCAGGGAAAAAGCCAGCCAGCCATTCCAGCTGGCAGGCAGCAAGCCAGCCAGCCAGTCCAGCAGACAGGGAGCAAGTCAGGCAGCCAGCCAGCAGGCCAGCCAGCCATTCCAGCAGGCAGGGAAGCCAGCCAGCCATTCCAGCAGGCAGGGGAGCAAGCCAGCCAGCCAGCCAGCCATTCCAGCCAGCAGGCAGAAGCAAGCCAGCCAGTCATTCCAACAGGCAGGGAGAAAGTCAGCCAGCTAGCCAGCCATTCCAGCAGGCAGGAAGCAGCCAGCCAGCCAGCCATTCCAGCAGGCAGGGAAGAAGTCAGCCAGCCAGCCATTTCAGCAGGCAGGGAAGAAGTCAGGCAGCCAGCCATTCCAGCAGGCAGGGAAGAAGTCAGCCAGCCAGCCATGTCAGCAGGCAGGGAAGAAGTCAGGCAGCCACCCATTGCAGCAGGCAGGGAGCAAGCCAGCCAGACAGACATTCCAGCAGGCAGGGAGCAAGCCAGCCAGTCAGCCATTCCAACAGGCAGAGAGCAAACCAGCCAGCCAGCCATTCCACCAGGCAGGGAGCAAACCAGCTAGCCAGCCATTCCAGCAGGGAGAGAGCAAGCCAGCCAGCCATTTCAGCAGGCAGGGAGCAAGCCAGTCAGCCAGCCAGCCATTGCAGCAGGCAAGGAGAAAGCCAGCCAGCCAGCCATTCCAGCAGGGAGAGAGCAAGCCAGACAGACATTCCAGTAGGCAGGGAGCAAGCCAGCCAGCCATTCCAGCAGGCAGGGAGCAAGCCAGCCAGCCATTCCAACAGGCAGGGAGCAAACAGCCAGCAAGCATTCCACCAGGCAGGAAGAAAGTCAGCCAGCCATCCATTCCAGCAAGCAGGAGCAAGCCAGCCAGCCAGCCATTCCAGCAGGCAGGGAGCAAGCCAGCCAGCCAGCCATTCCAGCAGGCAGGAAGCCAGTCAGCCAGCCACTCCAGCAGGCAGGAAACCAGCCAGCCAGCCACTCCATCAGGCAGGAAGCCAGCCAGCTAGCCATTCCAGCAGGCAGGAAGCCAGCCAGCCAGCCAGACATTCTAGCAGGCAGAAAGCCAGTCAGCCATCCACTCCAGCAGGCAGGGACCATTCCAGCAGGCAGGGAGCAAGCCAGCCAGTCAGCCATTCAGCAGGCAAGGAGCAAGCCAGCCAGCCATTCCAGTAGGCAGGGAGCCAGCCAGTCAGCCATTCTAGCAGGCAGGGAGCAAGCCAGCCAGCCATTCCAGCAGGCAGGGAGCAAGCCAGCCAGCCATTCCAACAGGCAGGGATCAAACCAGCTAGCCAGACATTCCACCATGCAGGGAGCAACCCAGTCAGCTAGCCATTCCAGCAGGCAGGGAGCAAGCCAGCCATTCCACCAGGCAGGAAGCAAGCCAGCCATTCCAGCAGGCAGGGAGCAAGCCAGCTAGACAGCCATTCCAGCAGGGAGAGAGCAAGCCAGACAGCCATTTCAGCAGGCAGGGAGCAAGCCAGCCATTCCACCAGGCTGGGAGCAAGACAGTCAGCCATTCCAGCAGGCAGGGAGCAAGCGAGACAGCCAGTCATTCCACCAGGCAGGGAGCAAGCCAGCCATTCCAGTAGGCAGGGAGCAACCCAGCCAGCCAGCCATACTGGTAGGCAGGGAGCAAGCACTGCAGCTAGCCAGCCATTAACAGCAAGCATGGAGCAAGCAAGCCAGCTATCCAGCCACCCATTCCTGCAGGCAGGGAGCAAGCCAGACAGCCATTCCAGCAGGCAGGGATCAAGCCAGCCAGCCAGCCATTCCAGCAGGCAGGGAGCAAGCCAGCCAGCCATTCCAACAGGCAAACAGCAAGCCAGCCAGCCAGCCACCCATTCCAGCTGAAAGGGATCAAACCAGCCAGCCAGCCATTCCAGCAGGCAGGGAGCAAGCCAACCAGTCAGCCATTCCAGCAGGCAAGGAGCAAGCCAGACAGCCATCCCAGCAGGCAGGGACCACCCAGCCAGCTAGCGATTTCAGCAGGCAGGGAGAAAGCCAGCCAGCCAGCCATTCCAGCAGGCAGTGAGCCAGCCAGCCAGACATTCCCTGAACCAGGGAGCAAGCTAGAGAACCAGCTAGCCAGCAGGCAGGGAGCAAGGTAGCTTGCTATTCCAGCAGGCAAGGAGAAAGCTAGCCAGGCCCAGACAGCCATTCCAGCAGGCAGGGAGGAATCCAGCCAGGCAGCCATTCCAGCAAGTAGGAAGCAAGCCAGACATCCAGACATTCCAGCAGGCAGGGTGCAAGCCAGTCAGTCAGCCATTCCAGCAGGCAAGGAGCCAGCCAGCCATTCCAACAGGCAGTGAGTCAGCCAGCCAGCTATTCTAGCAGGCAGGGAGCCAGCCAATCCACCATTCCAGCAGGCAGTGAGCCAGCCAGCCAGCCATTCCATATGCCAGGGAGCAAGCTAGAGAACCAGCTAGCCATCAGGTAGGGAGCAAGCTAGCTAACCATTCCAGAAGGCATGGAGAAAGCTAGTCAGTCTCAGACAGCCATTCCAGCAGGCAGGGAGGAAGCCAGCCAGCCATTCCAGCAAGCAGGAAGCAAGCCAGACAGACAGCCATTCCAGCAGACAGGGAGCCGGCCAGCTGTTCCATCAGGCAGGGAGCCAGACAGCCAGCCATTCCAGCAGTTAGGGAGCCAGCCAGCCAGCCATTCCAGCAGACATGGAGCTGGACAGCCAGCCATTCCAACAGGCACAAAGTCAGCCAGCCATTCCAGCAGGTAGGGAGAAAGCCAGCCAGACCCAGCCATTCCAGCAGGCAGGGAGGAAGCCATCCAGGCCCAGCCAACCATTCCAGCAGGCAGTGAGGAAGCCAGCCAGCCCGACAAACACTGACTGTAGTAGTAAGTAAACACAGATAATATTTCATGGCTCTAGCTTTTTAAAATGGGAATGTTGTTCCTGCATGACCTTCAGAAACCAGGCACTTCATTTGCACTATCAGATGCTTCCAACAAGGGAAACGTAAAGTTATTTCCACTTGTAGTAAGGTATTTTTTTCCAAAGAAGAAGGGGTGGTGAATGGTCTTTTGGACTTCTATAAAGACTGATGAATCTGCCCAGGCTATATCACAACAGATTTTGAACTTTATGGAAAAGCACTCCTTGCCCTGGAAAAGCATTTCAGTATATGGGGCTGATAATGCCAATGTGAACTATGGAAAGAAATCTGGTGAGTATATACCAGATTAAAAGAAAAGTGCCCATCGCTCCAGAAGGCTAACTGTGTTACCCACAATATTCATAATGCAGCCAAAAAAGCAGCAGCAAAACTACCTTAGGATATGGAAATCTTTATGATGAAAGTTTTCAGCCATTTCTCAGGTTCTGCCACAGTAGTTTCGGTGTTGCCCAGACCTTACTACGATAGAAGGAAGCTTCTCTATTCATCAGTGAGAGTGGTGAGCTTTGAACAGCTTATCTGTCACTGTAAGAGTGGTTTCAGCTCAGAATCTGTAGTTTTATTGGCCATTTTGGGCTACTTCTATCCTTTTCATCTTTCTGTTTAAAAAAACATAAATAAACTCAGAAAAAACGAACAAACTGCAACAAAATGAAGGAGGAAAAAGGACCACACCAGATACTCAAAACAGTTCCAATTAGCGCTTTTGTTTACTAAAATAAGCAAACTTCTTCAGACAATTTTGAGACACACAAGTGCACTTAAATACAATACTTATCATGACATCATTTCATTTAGAAAAACATCATTTCCTCTGGAAAAATATCATTTCCTTTGGAAAAACACAGCCTCATTTTAAAGTGCCAAACTCTAAAAAACAAACTATATATCAGAAAACAAATGAATAATAAAAGTCCTTACAAATACTTCCAAAAATTCCATGTAAAAATACATTTGTATAATTTAATAAATATACAGTAAAAAGTGATAAAAATATATAAACATAAATCTAATTAACGCTTTTAATTTCAAGATGCTCTTAATAGAAACAAAGGCATTTAAACCTGGCAGAACTAAGGCATTTAATTTCAACTGCCAAATCAGTTCCTTCACCTCTAATTTCATATCCATCGGTCCACCCCTAAAATTATCCGGAATTCTTTCAATAACTAAGAACTTGAATTCATGTTTGGGACACAAATTAATATGCCTTGCAAGTGCATTGTTCAAATTATTTTTTTCAATGGCATACAAGTGCTCATAAATTCTATTCTTGAGGGGTCTTTCAGTTATGCCCACGTAAAAAAAACGGGGCAATTTTTACATGAGCTCAAGTAAACCACCCCTCTGGTGTTACAACTGAATTTATCATTGATGTGGTATTTTTTGCCATTTATTGTAAAAAAGGTTACCACATCTATATATTTGCACCAACGGCAGGCCTCACATTTAAACATCCCACAATGTGGGAGATGACATTTTAAAGTACTATTTTCCAAAAGTGTTTTTAAATTCCTGCCTTTCCTAAATACAACAAAGGGAGCCTCTCCTACATGTTGTCTAGTCAAATCATCATCTAATAAGAAGGACCAATTTTTGAAAATGATTGATCTCAAAAAGGGAGCATCTATGGAAAATGTAGTTATAAAGCTCAACCTTGCTAAATCAACATCTGAAGACCCAGATAGTTGTTTAGGGACAAAATCCCTACGGTCCCAGTCAATTCCTGATGTGTTGTAAGTAACATCCAAATTGTCCAATGAATTATCCAGACTACAAGAGCCAAAACTGGTGAAAATATTACTATGCTTGACATTCAATAATGGTTTAAAAATACCAAAAACTCTTTTAGAGGAGACTTCATCAATCAGGTCATCCACTAAATTGATGGGGTAGCCACATTTACTGAACATTTCCTTCAATAACCTGCACTCATCTAAAAAAATCATTCTCTAAGGTCACCATTCGTGCAGCCCGTACCAGTTGACCCTTAACAACTCCCCTTTTCTGATGAAAAGGGTGGCAACTGGAAAAATGAAGGAATGCGTTTCAGTATGTGGATTTTCTAAAAATTTTAGAAATAACCCCATCCTATGAAGGATGTTTAATCAATTCAACATCATGGAAGCAAATTCGTTCAGTATTGAATTCCCAGGTAAATTCAATGAAATTCGTGTATTTAGAAATATGCTCAACAAATGCTGCAGCAGAATTCCTACTACCTTGCCAAAGGATAAAAATATTGTCTAAATAACAAGTGTACCATGCAACTTTTTCTTGGAAAATATGATCCCTAAATAGGAATTGTTTTTCCCAGTGGGCGATCACTGTGTTGGCAAAAGTACCACCACATGGAGACCCCATGGCTACACCAGTTTTCTGTAAGTAAAATTCTCTGTTGAACAAAAAAAATTGTTACTCAAAACTAATTCCAACAAATAAATAATTAAATCTATAGAAGCACCATCCAAATGTTGTTCTAACAAAAAATCCCTGACCCATTCACAAACAAGGTCCTGAGGAATGGTAGTGTACAAATCATGGACATCAATTGTTAAAATATTAAGATTCCTAGAAAAAGGAAAATTATTCATGGCACCTAAAAATGCCCATGAATCCTTGCATATCTGGGTTTCATTTCTTAAAGCTTCCTTAAGTTTGACATCCACAAATTTAGCACATCCATAAGTTATAGACTGCCTCCCATCAATGATGGGATGGAATGGAGGTTTTTCCAAATTTTTGTGGATTTTAGGTAAGCCAAATAAGGTAGGGGTGATTGGGTAGGGAATTAAGAGAAAGTTCAACAAATCAACATCGATGCGTTCCTCAATAAACAAATCATTAATGAAGCCTTTCATTTTTTGGTATGCTCCATTCATTTCATTGAGGGAAACCTTTACATTAGCCCTATTGGTCAACAAAGAACTCATGTTATAATTATAATCTTCGTTGTCCATAAACACCAACCCACCCCCTTATCCAGTTTAATAATACGGATGTCAGCAAATTTTAAATCATCCAAAGCATCCTTCTTGGATTGGGTTAAATTACACAATCTTTCATTAAGGGCTCCCCTAGTAGTCAAAAGTGTTCTAAAATCATTCTCACAAATTCTTTCGAATAATAAAATGGAAGGGTGTAAAGGTGGATTGAAGATACTTGAAATTCTGAACTCTTTAGTGAGACTGGAATTGTTCCCAAATACCATGTTCAAATTCAGTTTCCTAGTATATGTTTTGAGGTCAATAAGTGTTCTTGCTAAGTCACTTCTAGTTGAAGGGACAAAGGTTGAACCTTTGGCTAAGACCTCTATTAATAAAGGGGCAGGAACAAAGGTAGAATAATTGAAAATTCTAAAGTCTTGTGTATTGTTAAATAAAATCTGAACTGGTCTCTTTTGTGTATTAATAGGACTAATATGTCCTATGGGACCAGGAGAAAGAACTATCTCCTTCTCCTGTTCTGTGTTTTCTTCTTCCACTGGTGTTGTTGCTGTTGACAATTTAATTGTCCCCCCGTGTTTGTTTTCCTGTGTCCCTGAAAACCCTGATTCTGATGTGAACCATTAGTATTAGTATTGTTTTGATGGTTTGCATTATTGGTGATATTCTTGTTAGCAAGCCTCTCACTCCTCCTAACCGGGGACCCTTCATCTAACAAACTATCATTCATTTGCATCCGATTATTATCGTCCACAGCAATAAAGTTATCACCAGAACCACCTAATTCATTATTAGAACCAAAGTTCACATTCACATTTACATTGGAAGGAGGTAAAGGATATGCCAGACCCTTCTCATAAGCCAGAGAGTCCCTATTAAGTTTCCTGATTTTGTTTTTTTTTAATTTTAAACAAAGCATTATCAATACTAGTGAAAATACGTAAAAAATCAAATTTATAGCGCAAAAAGTCATTGTCAGATCGGATACTAGAGTCTAATAACGCCAATTCGTTTTTCAAATTATCCATCTGTGTGCAATAATCTTTTATTAAAAGTTCCATAAACCCAACCCCTTGTCAATCAAACAAACTTAAAAGTTCCTTGTGAAAGGGTGAGTTTGAAACTAATCTAGTAGGAAACCACCATTGTCTAAGTCCCTTTGGGACTTGTTGCCTCTTAATGCATTCAGACAAATACTGCACCTCAATTTGCAACTTTTTAAATTTGAACAGTTTGGTGTCATAAACCTTTAAATTGTTAATTAAGTTATTTTCGGCAATTTCAGAGTTTCTAATACTGTCAGGCTGATAGGACCCATTGACAAAACAAGCTGGATCCTTAAACCAGTCCTCCAGAGTCGGAATAATAGATGGAGTACTTACTGTACTGCCCAAATCTCTGTTGTTCCCCAAACACTCATTCGCCCTGCTGGAGGGTGCATTTGAAGTCTGAAAGCCTGAACAAGGCACAAAAGAAGAACCAGAAGCCCTTGGCAAATGGTTGCCTCGATCCTGCGATCCTAAGGCAAATGCTGGTGTCCCAGGCAAAGAAGAATTAGATAAACCATGAGATACTGGGTTACCGGGACTTCCGGATCCATGAGGCCAAACAGTCGCAACCTGACTGGCCAAAGAGTCTATACGTTGTGACAATAGTTCTATTAAGGCAGTCAATTTACCTAAAGCACCGTTGTCATTATTAGATGAAGAATCCATGACATTAGGCGTAGGATCCATGTATTAAAAGTACTTGTGATCCAGGTGTGGAACTAACTTCCATGAACCAAACAAATAAACTCAGAAAAAATGAACAAACTGCAACAAAATGAAGGAGGAAAAAGGACCACACCAGATACTCAAAACAGTTCCAATTGGCGCTTTTGTTTACTAAAATGAGCAAACTTCTTCAGACAATTTTGAGACACACAAGTACACTTAAATACAATACTTATCATGACATCATTTCCTTTAGAAAAACATCATTTCCTTTGGAAAAACATCATTTCCTTTGGAAAAACACAGCCTCATTTTAAAGTGCCAAACTCTAAAAAAACAAACTATATATCAAAAAACAAATGAATAATAAAAGTCCTTACAAATACTTCCAAAAATTCCATTTAATTTAATCCATTTAAAAGCATTAATTAGATAGATTTATGTTTATATATTTTTATCGCTTTTTACTGTATATTTATTAAATTATACAAATGTATTTTTACATGGAATTTTTGGAAGTATTTATAAGAACTTTTATTATTCATTTGTTTTTTGATATATAGTTTGTTTTTTTAGAGTTTGGCACTTTAAAATGAGGCTGTGTTTTTCCAAAGGAAATTATGTTTTTCCAAAGGAAATGATGTTTTTCTAAAGGAAATGATGTCATGATAAGTATTGTATTTAAGTGCACTTGTGTGTCTCAAAATTGTCTGAAGAAGTTTGCTCATTTTAGTAAACGAAAGCGCTAATTGGAACTGTTTTGAGTATCTGGTGTGGTCCTTTTTCCTCCTTCATTTTGTTGCGGTTGGTTCATTTTTTGTGAGTTTATTTGTTTGGTTCATGGAAGCTACCTCCGCACCTGGATCACTAGTACTTTTTAATACCATGGATCCTACGCCTAATGTCATGGATTCTTCATCTAATAATGACAACGGTGCTTTAGGTAAATTGACTGCCTTAATAGAACTATTGTCACAACGTGTAGACTCTTTGGCCAGTCAGGTTGCGACTGTTTCTCTTCATGGATCCGGAAGTCCCGGTAACCCAGTCTCTCATGGTTTATCTAATTCTTCTTCGCCTGGGACATCAGCGTTTGCCTTAGGATCGCAGGATCGAGGCAACCATTTGCCAAGGGCTTCCGGTTCTTCTTTTGTGCCTTGTTCAGGCTTTCGGACTTGAAATGCACCTTCCAGCAAGACAAATGAGTGTTTGGGGAACAACGGAGATTTGGGCAGTACAGTAAGTACGCCATCTATTATTCAGACTCTGGAGGACTGGTTTAAGGATCCAGCTTGTTTTGTCAATGGGTCCTTTCAGCCTGACAGTATTAGAAACTCTGAAATTGTCGAAAATAACTTAATTAACAATTTAAAGGTTTATGACACCAAACTGTTCAAATTTAAAAAGTTGCAAATTGAGGTGCAGTATTTGTCTGAATGCATTAAGAGGCAACAAGTCCCAAAGGGACTTAGACAATGGCGGTTTCCTACTGGATTAGTTTCAAACTCACCCTTTCACAAGGAACTTTTAAGTTTGTTTGATTGACAAGGGGTTGAGTTTATGGAACTTTTAATAAAAGATTATTGCACACAGATGGATAATTTGAAAAATGAATTGGCGTTATTAGACTCTAGTATCCAATCTGACAATGACTTTTTGCACTATAAATTTGATTTTTTTATGTATTTTCACTAGTATTGATAATGCTTTGTTTAAAATTAAAGAAAACAAAATCATCAAGAAACTTAATAGGGACTCTCTGGCTTATGAGAAGGGTCTGGCGTACCCTTTACCTCCTTCCAATGTAAATGTGAATGTGAACTTTGGTTCTAATAATGAATTAGGTGGTTCTGGTGATAACTTTATTGCTGTGGACGATAATAATCAGATGCAAATGAATGATAGTTTGTTAGATGAAGGGTCCCTGGTTAGGAGGAGTGAGAGGCTTGCTAACAAGAATATCATCAATAATCCAAACCATCAAAACAACACTAATACTAATGGTACACATCAGAATCAGGGTTTTCAGGGACACAGGGAAACAAACACGGGGGGACAATTAAATCGTCCACAGCAACAACACCAGTGGAAGAAGAAAACACAGAGCAGGAGGAGGAGATAGTTCTTTCTCCTGGTCCCATAGGACATATTAGTCCTATTAATACACAACAGAGACCAGTTCGGATTTTATTTAACAGTACACAAGACTTTAGAATTTTCAATTATTCTACCTTTGTTCCTGCCCCTTTATTAATAGAGGTCTTAGCCAAAGGTTCAAGCTTTGTCCCTTCAACTAGAAGTGACTTAGCAAGAACACTTGTTGACCTCAAAACATATACTAGGAAACTGAATTTGAACATGGTATTTGGGAACAATTCCAGTCTCACTAAGGAGTTCAGAATTTCAAGTATCTTCAATCCACCTTTACACCCTTCCATTTTATTATTCAAAAGAATTTGTGAGAATGATTTTAGAACACTTTTGACTACTAGGGGAGCCCTTAATGAAAGATTGTATAATTTAACCCCACCCGAGAAGGATGTTTTGGATGATTTAAAATTTGCTGACATCCGTATTATTAAACCGGATAAGGGGGGTGGGTTGGTGTTTATGGACAGAGAAGATTACAATTATAACATGAGTTCTCTGTTGACCAATAGGGCTTATGTAAAGGTTTCCCTCAATGAAATGAATGGAGCATACCAAAAAATTAAAGGCTTCGTTAATTATTTGTTTATTGAGGAACGCATTGATGTTGATTTGTTGAACTTTCTCTTAATTCCCTACCCATTCACCCCTACCTTATTTGGCTTACCTAAAATCCACAAAAATTTGGAAAAAACTCCCTTCCTTCCTTTCCATCATTGATGGGAGGTAGTCTATAACTCATGGATGTGCTAAATTTGTGGATGTCAAACATAAGGAAGCTTTAAGAAATGAAACCCAGATATGCAAGGATTCGTGGGCATTTTTAGGTGCCATGAATAATTTTCCTTTTTCTAGGAATCTTAATTTTGTAACAATTGATGTCCATGATTTGTACACTACCATTACTCAGGAGCTTGGTTGTGAATGGGTGAGGGATTTTTTGTTAGAACATTTGGATGGTGCTTCTATAGATTTAATTATTTATTTGTTGGAGTTAGTTTTGAGTAACAATTATTTTTTGTTCAACAGAGAATTTTACTTACAGAAAACTGGTGTAGCCATGGGGTCTCCGTGTGGTGGTACTTTTGCCAACACAGTGATGGCCAACTGGGAAAAACAATTCCTATTTAGGGATCATATTTTCCAAGAAAAAGTTGCATGGTACACCCGTTATTTAGACAATATTTTTATCCTTTGGTGAGGTAGTAGGAATTCTGCTGCAGCATTTGTTGAACATATTTCTAAATACACAAATTTTCTTGAATTTACCTGGGAATTCAATACTGAACGAATTTGCTTCCTTGATGTTGAATTGATTAAACGTCCTTCATTGGACGGGGTTATTTCTAAAATTTTTAGAAAATCCACATACTCAAACGCATTCCTTCATTTTTCCAGTTGCCACCCTTTTCATCAGAGAAGGGGAGTTGTTAAGGGTCAACTGGTACGGGCTGCAAGAATGGTGACCTTAGAGAATGATTTTTTAGATGAATGCAGGTTATTGAAAGAAATGTTCAGTAAACGTGGCTACCCCATCAATTTAGTGGATGACCTGATTGATGAAGTCTCCTCTAAAAGAGTTTGTGGTATTCTTAAACCATTATTGAATGTGAAGGATAGTAATATTTTCACCAATTTGGGCTCTTGTAGTCCGGATAATTCGTTGGACAATTTGGATGTTACTTGCAACAGATCAGGAATTGACTGGGACCATAGGGATTTTGTCCCTAAACAACTATCTGGGTCCTCACATGTTGATTTAGCAAGGTTGAGCTTTATAACTACATTTTCCATAGATGCTCCCTTTTTGAGATCAATCATTTTCAAAAATTGGTCCTTCTTATTAGATGATAATTTGACTAGACAACATGTAGGAGAGGCTCCCTTTGTTGTATTTAGGAAAGGCAGGAATTTAAAAACACTTTTGGAAAATAGTACTTTAAAATGTCATCCCCCACATTGTGGGATGTTTAAATGTGAGGCCTGCCGTTGGTGCAAATATATAGATGTGGTAACCTTTTTTACAATAAATGGCAAAAAAATACCACATCAATGATAAATTCAATTGTAACACCAGAGGGGTGGTTTACTTGAGCTCAAGTAAAAATTGCCCCGTTTTTTTACGTGGGCAAAACTGAAAGACCCCTCAAGAATAGAATTTATGAGCACTTGTATGCCATTGATAAAAATAATTTGAACAATGCACTTGCAAGGCATATTAATTTGTGTCCCAAACATGAATTCAAGTTCTTAGTTATTGAAAAAAATCCGGATAATTTTAGGGGTGGACCAATGGATTTGAAATTAGAGGAGAAGGAACTGATTTGGCAGTTGAAATTAAATGCCTTAGTTCCGCCAGGTTTAAATGACTTTGTTTCTATTAAGAGCATCTTGAAATTAAAAGCGTTAATTAGATAGATTTATGTTTATATATTTTTATCACTTTTTACTGTATATTTATTAAATTATACAAATGTATTTTAACATGGAATTTTTGAAAGTATTTGTAAGGACTTTTATTATTCATTTGTTTTTTTATATATAGTTTGTTTTTTTAGAGTTTGGCACTTTAAAATGAGGCTGTGTTTTTCTAAAGGAAATTATGTTTTTCTAAAGGAAATAATGTTTTTCTAAAGGAAATAATGTCATGATAAGTATTGTATTTAAGTGTACTTGTGTGTCTCAAAATTGTCTGAAGAAGTTTGCTCATTTTAGTAAACGAAAGCGCTAATTGGAACTGTTTTGAGTATCTGGTGTGGTCCTTTTTCCTCCTTCATTTTGTTGCTGTTTAAAAAACCATGTTTGTGCATTTTTTTGCACTTGTATTACCTCAGCAAGATCCTGCCTGGGTGTCCTGCAGAGTTCTACAGCAGCAGAGAGAGGAAAGACAGACTTTGAATGGATTAAGTACCTCTGTTTTGCTTTTTATTGCCTATTTTGCTAGCCACACTATTCTGAGTGTTTTTTATTAAATTTGGAACTTATTTGAAATGGTTTTCTTGAATTCTGATACTGTTTGCACTTTGATCATTTTTAAGCATTTTTCAACTATTTAACTGTTGTGGGCTACACACTCAAGTGTGATGGCCATTTTTCTATCTTGGAAGCATTTTTATTACTGTATGTGTTTTATTTTCAAACAAATTCCTATCTCTCTACTTGTTTTCCACCTTTCTATAACCACTTTTCAGATTTTGCTGAATTCTGGGCTGTGGAAGTGTTTATAATGAAACTTCTCAGCCATTTCTCAGGTTCTGCCACAGTAGTTTCTGTGTTGCCCAAACCTTACTAAGATAGAAGGAAGCTTCTCTGTTCATCAGTGAGAGTGGTGAGCTTTAAGCAGCCTAGCTGCCGCGGGAGGAGTGGTTTTTTGTTCAGAATCTGTAGTTTTATTGGCCATTTTGGGCTATTTCTATCCCTTTCATCTTTCGTGTTTGAGCGGTTTTGCACATTGCTCAGTGCCATTTAACTAGGGATAAACTATTACTAGTGCCAAAAAGTCTGCACTTCAAGTTTTTCCTTAGAACTAGCCAGTTCAGCTTTTAAGCTCTCAAATCTGTTCCTTGTAGTTCAGCACTTGCCTAGAAACTGTTGTAAGCAATAGATAGACCATAAATTGCTACAATACTCAACTCTCCTTACCAAGTAAGAAAAAACAGTTAGTACTTAAATAGTTAGTGCTTAAATAAATAAGTACCTCTCCAGGCATGTCAAAGAGTCAGCTTCCGGTATCTTCTATTATCCACCTGGTGAATTTGGGTATCCTGAGGCAATGTAGCAATTGCCTCATGTACACAGACAACCCTCTCCTCCTACCACCTAACACTACAACCTGTGAGAGATGCACCTATGTTGCCAAACTGGAAGCCAAGCTCTCTCCAGTCAAGAATGGACTAGTCAGTCAAGAGGAGAAGGTAAACGCTCGCACCACACCACACACAGCAAATAATCCTTCAAACCCTACACACACACATAGTAATATGAAACACACTCCTACATTTGCGGAGGTCCTTAAAACAAATCTGCCCAAACAACAGAGATGTCCAAAGCTGAAACGCAAACAACCAACACCACCTAACACAACCCAAGTGACACATAACTCACAAAACCAGTGTGCCACTCAACCTCAGCCCCTAAGGCAAAACAACATACCCAGCACACTAGTCATAGGTGACTCTATAGTCAGACACACTGATGTCCCACTCTTCAGGCTAAACAAGGAGAAGATTACAGTCAGCTGCCTGTCAGGTGCCAGGATCCGCCACATAATGCACGCACTCAGGTCACTCCACAACAAGTACAAATATGACTCTGTCATTGTCCATGTTGGTGTGAATGACCTGAGACATACGTCCCTGGACTACATGAAAAGAAGCATGGAGGAGCTCTCAGATCTTGTAGCCCAGGCAGGTATGACCCTAGGCCTGAGTAGCATCCTGCCATCACCCAGAATGATACCTCAGTACAAGGACAAAATGATTGACCTCAACAATTGGCAAAACTTCTGGTGTCATTCTAAGGGGATCCAGTATCTGTCTACTTGAGATGACATGACTGACAAGCCATGATGCTTTGCCAGAGATGGCCTGCACCTGTCACCCCTGGGTTTCTGGATACTGGCTAAGGCTCTTGCCACCCCCATAGTGCCTTTTTTAGGGAAGGTTCAAATGACAAAATTACCACTGTAACTGGTACAAACAAAATCTGAGGGTAATGCTACTCAATGCTAGAAGTCTAAACCTCAAAATGCACTCACTCAAGACACTCCTTAAAATGGAGAACATCGACATCTGTGCAGTGACAGAGACCTGGTTCAAGGCTCCAGAGAGCACCCTTGCAATACCAGGCTACAATTCATACCACACCTTTCGGCCATCTAACCTGGACCAAAACACCAGAGGTAGAGTGTCCATATTCACCAGGGATATCCACACCTCAAGGCTAATTGCCCAACATAATGCATCCAAAATTCTCCAGGTGCAACTAACACTGGGCAAGACTGCAATCCAAATTGTAGCTTGCTACAGGTCCCCCACCATGCCCCAATACTCCCACTCTACTTTTCTTAACATACTGGAAAATATCAAGATACAACCCAACACCCTCTTACTGGGAGACTTCAACTACCCTGCCATTAACTGGGAAAACTACTCATGTACCAACACATTAGCACAGCTTTTTTTGGAATTCAGATTCGAACTCCTTGGACCAACTGATCCAGACCCCCACCAGTGGAAGCAATATCCTAGACCTGGTCATTATCAACTTGGGCGATTGGTGCACCACACCAGAGGTCAGCCCCTTCTTGGTCAGATCCAACCATAAGCTAATCACCCTAGACATCCACATCCTGCCCCACCCCCTATTAAGGAAACTAGGGTAAAAAACTTCTCAACAGCCAATGTCATGCTTCTTAAGACAGAAGTGGCTAACTTCACCACTCCCATGCAGACGGACAGTAGCAGTATGACTGCTGAATCCTACATCAATGCACTGTATGAACACATACATGAGTGCATGGACCATGCCATCTCAAATAGAACCAACATGCTCAAAAAACATATAAAGAGGATACACCACGACAATCAAAGCCAATCAAATCACCAGCAAATATATTCCAACTGCAGAGATATTCCAATACGAAGTTTATTGAGGCAAAAAGAAGAAAAACAGTGAGCGCTTTCACGTCACCAGGACGCTTCATCAGACTTAATTAAGTCCCTGCATCAAACATCTTATATAGTAGTAAAAAAACTCCTACTGGGTAGTGACTATAAAAGTTCATACAATAAAAAGCTTAATAATTGGTTCACATAAAGGGAAGGAGGGAAAATTTCAACACTATAGACTTAATAACAATTTAAAATACATAATAGTATAATATAAGATTTTATATATATATATACAGAAATGTCTATAAAAAGTAATAATAAATATCTATATAAATTATCTGATCATATATACAAATCCATCAATGTTTAAAAGGTTTGTGTATTAAAAATGGTCTTAAGGAAACTTTGTCATTAAGGCCATGGCCCCTATCTGCTGCTAACTTTATTATCCACTTTACTTCTTTCTTTTCTGTACTATTACGCATGCATCCTAGCCTCTCTGTCCTATAAATATGTTCTAATACTATAAATTGAAAAACATGTGTACTATCTCTTTGAAGAACATGGTTAGCCAAAGCATTAAGTTAATTCTCCTTATTAATAGCATATACATGTTCTCTAATACGTTCTCTCAAAGTTCTAGTGGTCATACCTACATAAAAACTTTGGCATTTTTTACATTGACCTAGGTAAACCACATTCCTACTCTTGCAATCCGCATATTTATTAAACTCATATTTCTTCCCTGTATCTGGATGTATAAATTCATTAGAGTTTTTAATATAGCTACATTGATTGCATGTACGACAAGCAGGGGTGCCTTTCCTTTGGGAGTATATACCATCTTGTCTCATATTATCATAACATAACAGTCTCTTTAAAGACTTAGTATTCTTGTAGCTAAAAGATGGTTTATCTCCTACTATTTGCATAATATTGTCATCAAGCTGTAGAATGTTCCAATGCTTTTTAATAGTATTAACTACAGAGGTGTTATTATTAGTATAAGGTATAGCTATCCTTCTTTTATTACTATTAATAGCTTTACTGTATGTATTTTCCGGTAAAGACATAGTCCTATGTAAGTATGGTCTATCCTTTCCTTCTCGGTCTATCTTCTGTAGATTAATAAGTTCTCTTTTATGATAACCTCTGTCTATAAATTCGGCTTCTATGTTCTCTATAGCTTCAACAAACACCGAATCTTCACTAGTAATTCTGGAAAAACTCACAGCTTGATTTTTGACAATATTTTTATATATGTGAGGAGGATGCATGCTATCTCTATGGAGTATAGCATTCCTTCTACAAGGTTTACGAAAAACCTCTGTTGTAAGTGTCCCATTCACTTTCTTAAGTAGAACATCTAAGAACTCAATTTTTATTTGTGAGGTAGTACTGGTCAGCTCTAAAAACGTAGTGGTACCATTTACATATGTAATAAATTCATTAAGGGTAGTTAAATCCCCTCTGCAAACCAAAAAGACATCGTCCACAAACCTTCTATAACATCTAATATGCTGAGAATAGATAGAATGTTCTAAAATATAGGTGGACTCCCAATATGCTAAAACCAAGTTAGCATAGGAGTTGGCACATGATGTGCCCATTGCTACTCCCTTAACTTGAAGGTAGTAGTTACTTTGTGATGTAAAAACATTGTTCGACAGCACCAAATCTAACAACATGGTGATCATAATGATTTTGTTGTTAGGCATATCATTATGTAATAAGAATAACCTCAAGTATTCTATCCCTATATCATTTGATATACTTGTGAATAAAGCTGTAACATCCAGTGTGACTAAATAATCAGATTCATTCATTTCATTGTTCATATTGTAATTGGCTAGAGTTTCCAGAAAATGTTGAGTATCACGAAGAATATATATAGTTTTATTCACTATTGGCATAAGCTGTTTCTCTATGAAGATTGAAATACTCTGCATTAGCCAACCCCTGCCTGATACAATGGGTCTAAGTGGTGGACGACTCATGTCCTTATGTATTTTTGGAAGACCTCTAAATACTGGAATGAGAGGTTTCTCAACTAAAAAATAATAATATAGACTCTCATCTATTATACCACATTGCTTTAATAAGTTTTTCTAAACCTATGGAATCAAGTAGAATATAAGTGCTATTGTCCATAAGTAGCTCTGTAATTTTCATATCATAATAAGTTTTATCTAGAACCACAGTTGCTCCTCCTTTATCAGCAGGTCTGATAACTATATCTATATTCTTTTTTAAAATATCTAGTGCTATTTGTTCTTCTCTTGTTAAATTAAAAAAATCAGGTTTAGTATTAGTATTCTCAAATTGTAGCAAAAAATCATTCATGCAAGCTTTTTCAAAACTTTCTAATAACGGGTGTAAAGATGGTATATACACAGAAGGTTTCTTAAACTGAACATTGCTATCAGCAGTGTTGTCATTCTTAAACTGCAATGCTAAAGCAACATTTCTAATAAATTGTTTCATGTCAACAATAAGTTCACTTACATCCACATTCTGTGAGGGAATGAAAGAAAGACCTTATATTTAATAATGAAAACTCATATTCTGTCAGTCTATAGTCTGAAATGTTCACTACTAAGTTCGTTGTACAGGTCTCAATGACTTGCGTTGAAACTCTAACTGACCTTCCGAAGTTTTCCATTTCCTTCCCTGATACTGAGAGCTCCAAACAGGTTTGTTCACCTCCCGAAAAGGTAGAGGAAATGGAGATTGTTGGCTTCAAATCCTGCATCACTGCGACTAGTTCCAGCAGGTAATGCAGTCTTCCTATGCACAACTTGTTCCACTGTGGCCAGATTATCATTGGAAGAAATATCCAAAGTTACAGAAGATTTCATGCAAGGCAATGGTGCAGCGTCTACTATTCCCGGCATGTTGGAAACGACTAGACCGGAAGTAGAGGGAGCCAAAAGGGGTGAACGCTCAGTCTGGCGATTACTAGTGGTAGCTGTTGTAGCATCGATGAATGGTTGATTGGATTCCCTCGGCCATTGGAAGACGTTCCCACTAGAAAAATCTGAACAATCTCGTTCAAGTTTTTTCTTTTTCAATAAAAGTAATTTACTGTCCAAGGCTGTCAATGTGGTGCTAACATCTGAACGAAAATTATTGAGTTGTATGTCAGTCAGAGAAGATGACAGTTGTTTCTCTAACATAAACGCTTCATGAAACAAAGCTTGTTCGTTGTGCTGATATTGTTCAACTAAAAGCCTCATATATCCATAGCTAGTTTCTAAATTTAGCTGTTGCCACTTAACCAATAAATCTGGATAAGTGGAGCCAAATGTAGGCATTTTTAAAACGCGAAGCCCTCTAGGTACTATCTTGAATTTTAGACAAGCTTCCATGTGTCTTTTTTGCCATTGAACATTCTTTATTTTAGTTAAAATATCTTCTAATTTACGCATTGCCTGTAAAGTCTCTATATGTATGGCAGAATCCTTCTTGTTAGAAAATGTTAGAGTTAATTCTGCATATGAGAAACTTAACAAAGGATTTTCTTCTACATGCAACAACTGTTTAAAGTCAAGTTTCTTTGGTGGTTCCATTGTTTTAGTTGTATTAACATCAATGGTCACTTCTGTCATGACAGAAGTGACCACTGATGTTAATACAATATAGAGACTTTTCTTCCAATGATAATCTGGCCACAGTGGAACAAGTTGTGCGTAGGAAGACTGCATTACCTGCTGGAACTATCAGGGAAGGAAACGGAAAACTTCGGAAGGTCAGTTAGAGTTTCAACACAAGTCGTTGAGACCTGTACAACGAACTTAATAGTGAACATTTCAGACTATAGACTGACAGAATATGAGTTTTCAGTATTAAATAGAGGTCTTTCTTTCATTCCCTCACAGAATGTGGATGTAAGTGAACTTATTGTTGACATGAAACAATTTATTAGAAATGTTGCTTTAGCATTGCAGTTTAAGAATGACAACACTACTGATAATAATGTTCAGTTTAAGAAACCTTCTGTGTATATACCATCTTTACATCCGTTATTAGAAAGTTTTGAAAAAGCTTGCATGAATGGTTTTTTGCTATAATTTGAGAATACTAATACTAAACCTGAATTTTTTAATTTAACAAGAGAAGAAAAAATAGCACTAGATAATTTAAAAAAGAATATAGATATAGTTATTAGACCTGCTAATAAAGGAGGAGCAACTGTGGTTCTAGATAAAACTTATTATGATATGAAAATTACAGAGCTACTTATGGACAATAGCACTTATATTCCACTTGATTCCATAGGTTTAGAAAAACTTATTAAAGCAATGCATGCTGACTTATATGACATGCTTATGTGTGGTATAATAGATGAGAGTCTATATTATTATTTTTTAGTTGAGAAACCTCTCATTCCAGTATTTAGAGGTCTTCCAAAAATACATAAGGACATGAGTCGTCCACCACTTAGACCCATTGTATCAGGCAGGGGTTGGCTGATGGAGAGTATTTCAATCTTCATAGAGAAACAGCTTAGGCCAATAGTGAATGAAACTATATATATTCTTCGTGATACTCAACATTTTCTGGAAACTCTAGCCAATTACAATATGAACAATGAAATGAATGAATCTGATTATTTAGTCACACTGGATGTTATAGCTTTATTCACAAGTATACCAAATGATATAGGGATAGAATACTTGAGGTTATTCTTATTACATAATGATATGCCTAACAACAAAATCATTATGATCACCATGTTGTTAGATTTGGTGCTGTCGAACAATGTTTTTACATCACAAAGTAACTACTACCTTCAAGTTAAGGGAGTAGCAATGGGCATATCATGTGCCAACTCCTATGCTAACTTGGTTTTAGCATATTGGGAGTCCACCTATATTTTAGAACATTCTATCTATTCTCAGCATATTAGATGTTATAGAAGGTTTGTGGACGATATCTTTTTGGTTTGGAGAGGGGATTTAACTACCCGTAATGAATTTATTACATATGTAAATGGTACCACTACATTTTTAGAGCTGACCAGTACTACCTCACAAATAAAAATTGAGTTCTTAGATGTTCTACTTAAGAAAGTGAATGAGACACTTACAACAGAGGTTTTTCGTAAACCTTGTAGAAGGAATGCTATACTCCATAGAGATAGCATGCATCCTCCTCACATATATAAAAATATTGTCAAAAATCAAGCTGTGCGTTTTTCCAGAATTACTAGTGAAGATTTGGTGTTTGTTGAAGCTATAGAGAACATAGAAGCCGAATTTATAGACAGAGGTTATCATAAAAGAGAACTTATTAATCTACAGAAGATAGACCGAGAAGGAAAGGATAGACCATACTTACATAGGACTATGTCTTTACCGGAAAATACATATAGTAAAGCTATTAATAGTAATAAAAGAAGGATAGCTATACCTTATACTAATAATAACAACTCTGTAGTTAATACTATTAAAAAGCATTGGAACATTCTACAGCTTGATGACAATATTAAGCAAATAGTAGGAGATAAACCATCTTTTAGCTACAAGAATACTAAGTCTTTAAAGGGACTGTTATGTTATGATAATATGAGACAAGATGGTATATACTCCCAAAGGAAAGGCACCCTTGCTTGTCGTACATGCAATCAATGTAGCTATATTAAAAACTCTAATGAATTTATACATCCAGATACAGGAAAGAAATATAAGTTTAATAAATATGCGGATTGCAAGAGTAGGAATGTGGTTTACCTAGGTCAATGTAAAAGATGCCAAAGTTTTTATGTAGGTATGACCACTAGAACTTTGAGAGAACGTATTAGAGAACATGTATATGCTATTAATAAGGAGAATGAACTTAATGCTTTGGCTAACCATGTTCTTCAAAGAGATAGTACACATGTTTTTCAATTTATAGTATTAGAACATATTTATAGGACAGAGAGGTTAGGATGCATGCGTAATAGTACAGAAAAGAAAGAAGTAAAGTGGATAATAAAGTTAGCAGCAGATACGGGCCATGGCCTTAATGACAAACTTTCCTTTAGACCATTTTTAATAGACAAACCTTTTAAACGTTGATGGATTTGTATATATGATCAGATAATTTATATAGATATTTATTATTACTTTTTATAGACATTTCTGTGTATATATATATATATATATATATATATATATATATATATATATATATATATAAAATCTTATATTATACTATTATGTATTTTAAATTGTTATTAAGTCTGAAGTGTTGAAATTTTCCCTCCTTCCCTTTGTGTAAACCAATTATTAAGCTTTTTATTGTATGAACTTTTATAATCGCTACCCAATAGGAGTTTTTTTACTGCTATATATAATGTTTGATGCAGGGACTTAATTAAGTCTGATGAAGCGTCCTGGTGACGTGAAAGCGCTCACTGTTTTTCCTTCTTTTTGCCTCAATAAACTTCGTATTAGAATATCTCTGCAGTTGGAATATATTTGCTGGTGATTTGGTTGGCTTCGATTGTCGTGGTGTATCCCCTTTATATGTTTTTTTGGACTTATCTGTTTTTTACAGGATACTTTGTCCTGGTTAGTATTTTATACGCTTTATAGAACCAACATGCTATCCTCCAAAATAAAGAAGCCAGTCTGGTGGTCCCCTGCCATTAACAAGCTCTACAACAAAAGGAAGAAACTGTTGCAAAAAAAGAATAAAATCCCAAGATTGGAAAAACTCCCTTGTCAGCCTCAGTAAGAAGCTGAGATCCCTCATAAAATCCTCCAAAGCTAGTTACAGAAATAAAATCACCACAGATTCTAAAGACAGTCACAAGGCATTCTATACCTATGTCAAGAATCTTGGTGGCAACACTCAGATCTGCTCAGAGCTACAGCACAATGGCACCATACATACAGAACCAGCTGATATCGCCAACATTCTGGCAGATAGGTTCAGTGCAAATATCTACCCCCTCTCACCCCTGAAAGGGCTCATCTCTATAGTGGATGAATGCCACGTCCCTGTACTCACAGCCACACAGGTGAAAAATGCACTTGGGAATGCTATAAATACAGCATCCATGGGACCTGACAATGTCCCAGGCTGTGTTCTGCATGAACTACAAAATGAACTGGCACCCCACCTAAGTACCATGTTCAATCATAGCCTCACCACAGGTTTTGTGCCTACTGAATGGTGCACAGCTACAGTGATCCCACTCCACAAAGGGGGATCCACCACAGACCCTGGAAACTACCGACCCATCAGCCTGACAAGTCTGTTCTGCAAGGCCATAGAACGTATCATCATGGAACTTATAAACAAAAACATAGGTAACCTGCAAACTCTGGACCCCACCCAGTTTAGGTTTGTGAAAGGTAGATCATGTCACCTAATCCCGATTGACTTCTTTGAAGCAGTCACCAAAACTGTGGACGAGGGTAAGGCAGTTCACACAGCCTACCTAGATCTCGCCAAGGCCTTCGACACCATCCCCCACTCTGGTATTATTGATAAACTCATGAAACTGGGCATAAACTCCTATGTCACATGGTGTGTGGCCAATTGGCTCATGGATAGAATCCACACCATGAAAGCAGCCAATTCCAAATCCATCCCCAGACTGGTGACAAGTGGAGTACCTCAGGGTTCAGTCCTGGGTCGCCTCCTGTTCAGCATCTACTTTTCAGAAGTCCAAGCCAACACAGAGGGCTTTTAGCTGACAAAGTTCACAGATGATTGCAAACTGGGGGCCATTATTGAATCCCCTAAGGATGTGTACATTCTACAAAAGGGCCTCGCAGAGACAGATGCCTGGTGTCAAAACGACGGCCTTAAGCTCAATGCCAAAAATGCATAGTTATCCCCTTTGGGAAAAACTCTGTGCCAATGAACTATCACATTGGTGGTAGTCCACTCAACACCGAAAGTGTGATATGAGACCTAGGGACACAGGTAGACAGCAGTCTCTCCTTTAACAACCACAGAGCCACAGTGGTCAGAAAGTCCTTCTATGTGGCACACCTTATCACAAAAGGTTTCTCATCCAGAAAAAAGAGGTCATTGTCCCCCTCTACTCAGCCCTCATTAGACCTATTATAGAGTACAATGCCCCATTTGGGATGTACCTCACAAAACATTTGCAGCAACTGGAAAGACCTCAGAAATACCTAACAAAGAGGATCACTGGCCTTAAACAGATGCCCTCTGCAGATCACCTTAAGAAACCCCAGCTCTACTCCATTGCATATCGCCTACTCAGAGGCAATCTCTGCCTAACATGCAAAGCCATGTCAAACCCAGAGTAGTTGGATATGCTACACTTAGAAAAATCCCAATCCTTGCAGGCCACATGCTCCAGAGACGTTAACCTTGTCACCACAATAAACAGAACCTGCTGGAGGGATAGGTTCCTGTCCCAGAGTCTTCCCATACTCTGGAACAAGCTACCCATTCATGTCAAACAGAGCACCTCATTGGCCCTGTTTAAGAAAAATCTGGACAACTGGATAGGGAATAGGAAATTTACCCCGGGTATCACTTCTGGGGCTCTGCTTGACAGAAGCACAGGTAAATAAATTCTGGGTGGCTAAAGCCAGGGAATCTTTATGGCTAGGCTTATATAGGCCCCCTGGGGCTGATAGCCTAGTACCTGCCTATGAACCTATGAACGTAGAAGGACCAGAGACTTGAAAGACTTCTTTGACTTTTGTGGCATAGAATTTGAGAGTCTCTTAAGGCATGTGCCAACAAGGTGGCTGCCACTTCTGCCAGCCATTGACAGAGTAGAGGAAAAATCTACCAGTGCTCCAGTTATATTTCCTCTCCCCGGGAGAAGAGGAGACCCCCTGGCAGATATTGCAGCACTTTTCAGATAATTAGCATGGTGAGAATGCATTGCCTACACTGCTCCAGTACTATTTGCACTTTCTCAGTGTCATTCTCATGGATTTCAATGAACATATAAGTATATTAGAAAAACAGCACTTATTGTCATGGAAACATTTTCAGTAATGGTCACTCTCTAGGAAAAATGGCAGGCCAAGAGCTGAAGATGTTTTCTTTGGTGGAAAACTTAGAACACTTATGAGCACGTTAGACAACAGTTTTAACAAACTGAAAATAGACTTCATCGTGTTCTTGGAGATAGTAGTTAATTACTTAGAACAGAGGTTTGATTTTACTGAAAACTATTTGTTTGCACTGTCATCTCTGACTATGCCCTTTGAGTTCAGGGGAATATTCAGTGTGACCACTGCACTGAGTCTACAGGACATAGATGAAGACCATCTTTTCCAGGACAATTTAGCAATCAAGCCCTCTCTCTAAGAATTATGTACCACAAGCTTATCTCCAGGAGAAAAGTGGCTGAAGCTTTCAGAGAATGACCTGAACTGAGTGCACTAAATCCAGTAATTGCTAGGGTATTATCTATATACCAATGTCAAATACATTTGCGGAGAGAGTTTTCCCCATGGTGAAAAATAAATGAAAAGAAGTGTGAAACCACTGTAGTGTGAACTTGTTAAAAGCTGAGCCAATGATGAATATAAATTGCCAGATTAAATGTAGTTCATAGGTGTGTACTAGGCTAATGGCTCTAAAGCCTTTACAAGCCTAGCCAAAAAAAAAATTGCCCAGGCACACTGCCACCTGATGTTAGTTCACAGTGCCCCTATCCAGTAGGGCAACTGGAGTGATCCCTGGGCTGAACTTTCTGTTACCCATCCACTCATCAAGATTTCTCTTGAAGAGGGCCAGTAAGGTGCTCTGCTTGACATGAATGGGAAGCTTATTCCAAAGTATGGGTAGTCTTTGGGTGACGAACCTGTCCCTCCAGCATGTTCTGTTAATTGTGGTAATGAGGTTGGGATCTCTGGAGCATGTGGCACAGGGGGATTAGGATTTCTTTAGGTGTAGCATTTCAAGTAGGGCTGGGTCAAACATGTTTTTGTAAGTCAAGCAGACATCACCTCTAAGTAAATGATAAGAGACCGAGAGCAGCTGAAGTTTCGTGAGTCTGTCCATGTAGGGCATGTGGTTAAGGCCTAGGATGCTTTTTGTGAGGTACTTTTGTGGCCTCTCCAGCTGTTGTAAGTGTTTGGTCAGCTGCATGCCAAATGAGCCATTATATTCAAAGATTGGTCTAATGAGAGATGAGTAGAGAGGGATGATTATCTCTTTCTTCCTGGATACAAAACCTTTGGTTATAAGATTTGCCACGTAGAAGGACTTTCTGACCACAGTAGCAATGTGGTGGTCAAAGGTGAGGTGGCTGTCAACTTGGGTGCTCAGATCTCTTATGGCCCCTTCAGTGTTCAGTGGGCTCCCATCAACATGGTAATTCATGGGAACTGATTTTTTTCCAAAGGGGATGATAACACGTGTTTTTGAATTAAGCTTCAGGCCATGGTTCCAACACCAATCACTGCTCTCAGACAGACCCTTTTGTAGGATGTCTGCATCACTTGGAGAGTTGATAATAACTCCTAGCTTGCAGTCATCAGTGAACTTGGTCAGCCAGAGCCCTTCTGTGTTGGTCTGGACTTCTGAGAAGTAGATACCAAACAGGAGAGGGACCAGGACCTTGCCCTGTGGAACTCCACTTGTGACTGGTCGACAATCTGACTTGGAATCTGCAACTTTCACTCTGTAGGTCCTGTCTGTGAGCCAATTTGAAACCCACCTAATGATGTAAGGATTGATGCCTAGTTTGGTGAGTTTATCCATTATATCTGAGTGGGAATGGTATCAAAGGCCTTGGCCAAATTGAGTTAAGCTGTATGCACTGCCTTATCCTCATCCACAGCCTTGGTGACTGCCTCAAAGAAGTCAACCTGGTTCAGCAGGCAGGATCTCCCCTTGACAAAGCCAAACTGTATGGTGTCAAGAGTTTAGAGATTGCCTTTATCTTTGTTAACCAGGTCCATGATGATGCACTTCCTAGCTTTGCATACCAGACTCATCAGGCTAATAGGGTGATAGTTCCCAGGGTCTGCAGCTGCTCCCCCTTTATGGGGCAGGATGACTGTAGCAGTGCACCATTCATTAGGGACATAGCCTGAGGTAAGGCTGTGATTGAACAAGGCACACAGATGGGGTGCCAGTTCGTTTTACAGCTCATGTAGGATGCAGCCAGGGATATTATCAGGTCTCATGGATGCTGTATTCTTGGCTTTGAACAATGCAGCTTTTACCTGTGCCTCAGAAATGGTGGGTACCAGGCTCTCTTCTGGTATTGTGATAGGGTCCTTGAGAGGGGAGACAGAGGGGTAAAGTTAGCACTGAATCTGTCGGCCAGTATGTTGGCTATATCTGTTGGCTCAGTATAGGAGGTGCCATTGTGCAATAACTCAGACCAAATCTGGGTATTGTCTTGGAGGCTTTTGATATAGCTATAGAAGACTTTGTGGTTGTTTTTAGTGCCAGCTGCAATTCTGCCTTCATAGCTGGCTTTAGAGGATTTGATAAGGGATCTCAGCTTTTTGTTGAGACTGATAAGGGAGGTTTACCAGTCTTGTGACTTCATTTTTTTCTGCAACAGTTTCTTCCTTCTGTTGTAGAGTTTACTGATGGCTGGGGACCACCAGATTGACTTCCTTTTTTTGGAGGAGAGCATCTTAGTTCTATTTGGTATGGCAAGGTCCATGCATTTGTGTACATGCTCGTACACTGCATTTGGTGTATGATTTGGCAGTCATGCAGCTATTTTCCATTGGCATGGGTGCCAAGAAGTTAGCCACCTCTGTTTTTAGGAGCCCAAAGTTGGCTTTAGAGAACTTTTCCAGGGTGCTCACCTTAGTGGGCATTGTAGGTGAGATGGAGATTTCCATGGTGATCAGTTTATGGTCGGATTTAACCATGGAGGAACTAACTATAAGTGAGGAGCGACAGTCTTCCATGTTGGAGATAAGTAGGTTGAGGATGTTGCTTCCTCTAGTGGGGGTCAGAATGAGCTGGTCCAGAGCATTGGAACTGATAAATTCCAGAAAGCATCGGGCCTGTACATTGGTACTTTAATAGTTTTCCCTGTTGATGGAAGGGTAGTTGAAGTCACCCAGCATGAGAGTATTGGGATGGACCTTGATAGATTCCAGGGTGTTTAGGAACTTGGAGTGAGAGTCTAGGGACATGCTTTGGGTTCTGTAGCAGGCTATGACCTGTATCGCCATCTTCCCCAGTGTTAGTTGTAACTGAAGTATCTCAGATGCATTATGCTGGGCTACCAGTTTAGAGATGTACGTATTCTTTAAGAATATGGAGACACCACCACCTTTGGAGCTTCCAGCCATATTCTGGGGCTGAAAGGTATTGAATGAGTTGTAATCTGGGACCACAGGGGTGCTTTCTGCCTCTTTAAACAAGGTCTTCGTTACAGTACAGATGTCGACATTTTCAATTTTGAGGAGAGCTTCAAGTGAGCGCATCTTGAGATTTAGACTTCTAGCATTGAGCAGCATGACCCTCATATTTCATTTGTTTGTAGCCATTACAGTGGAATTTTGGTCTTTGGAACACTGCCTAAAAATGCACTATAGGGGTGGCAAGAGCCTTAGCCAGTAACTGGAATCCCAAGGGTGACAGATGCAGGCAGTCTCTGGCAAAGCATCGAGGTCTGTCGATCATGTCATCCTAGGAAGATACTGGATCCCCTTAGAATGACACCAGAAAAATAACCAATTGTTAAAGTCAATCATTTTCTGCTCATACTGTGGTATCATTCTGGGTGACGGTAGAATACTGCTCAGGGTTAGGGTCATACCTACCTGGGTCACATAATCCGAGAGATCCATCACATCTCTTTTCATGTAGTCCAGGGAGGTATGTCTCATGTAATTCACACCCATATGGACAATGACTGAGTCATATTTGTACTTGTTGTGGCATGACCTGAGCGCATGTGTTATGTGGTGGATCCAGGCATCTGATAGACAACTGACTGTCACGTTCTCCTTGTTCAACCTAGTGAGTGTGACATCAGTGTGCCTCACAATTGAATCTCCTATGATTAGTATATTGGGCAAAGTGTTTTGCCTTAAGGGCTTAGGTTG
The DNA here is from genome assembly GCF_019279795.1 of Protopterus annectens. Lineage (NCBI taxonomy): Eukaryota > Metazoa > Chordata > Ceratodontiformes > Protopteridae > Protopterus > Protopterus annectens. The sequence goes on along the minus strand of NC_056741.1, from coordinate 262,592,318 downwards.
AGGGGCATACTATGGTGGTGAGCTATGTGTTCTGTTGTTGATGTGTTGTGGTGGTCGAGTGCATTTCTGTCTTGGGGTTCCCTTTTATTTGGGTGATTTTTTATTGAGATCCTCCGTGAAGGTGGGGGTATGGTTTGTGTTTCTATGTATAGGTTGTGATGGTTGGTGTTTTGGAGGGCTGTGTGTTCTACGTAGTGAGTTGCAGGGGTTGACCTTCTCCTCTTGACCAGCTAGTCCAGTCTTGGTTGGAGCATGCACTGCTTCAAGTTTGGTGATATAAGTGCAACTCTCACATGTATGAGTGTTGGGAGGTAAGAGGCGAGGGTTGTCTGTGTACATTAGACAGTTGCCACACTGTCTCAGAATGCCCAAGTGCACCACATTAGCAGGAGAAAGCACAAGAAATTGCCCTACAATCATTCCAGGAGGGGTGGTCATAACTAATGAATACTGGTGCTGTTACTGCGTAGGAACAGCTAGTGCTGATAGCACCTAAGTGTGCTACAACAAATGCTACAAAAGCCTGTTAAAGTGCTAGCTGATTATGCTAAATGAAGTGCAAGAAGTAAAAGAACAAGCATGTTCTAAGGGGAAAATTGAAGAGCAGACTTTCTGGCGCCGGTAATAGTTTACCTCAGCTGAGCTCCGCTATGCGGTGTGCAAACCCACACAAACACAGGCTTTTAAACTGAAAAGTTGAAAGGAATGGAAAAACTTCCCAAATGGCCAACAAACTACAATGTCTGGACCAGAAACCACTCTTTTGTGGTAGATAGGCTACCTAGTGCTTACCACTCCTGCTGATAAGCTAGAAGGCTTCCCTCCAACACAGAAAGGTCTGGGGGGGACTCGGAAACTTACAAACAGTTCTGGATACAGCAAATCTGTATCTGAACTAGACTAGTTACAGGAAAGGTGGAGAAACAAGCTTATAACTTTTTTTTTTTTTTGCATAAAAGCAGTTAAAACATTAGCAAAAACACTTCAAATGCAGTACAAGCTAACATACTTGAGTGTGTAGCAATATTAAGGCAAACATAGTTTAAATAAATGCAGATAAATTAAAAATGGCAAAAAAAACAACTACAGAGAGCAGTAAATTATGAAAAAATCAAAATGGAGGCACTTAGAGTATCTATTTCTCCTTTGTGTTGGTCTTGTAGTCTGCAGTATGCCAAAACTGGATCCGCGGAGCTTAAACAAGTGCAAACCCACGCAAACACAGGCTTTTAAACCAGAAAGTTGAAAGAGATGGAAAAACTGCATTTAAACTACAGTTTCTGGGCCAGAAACCACTCCTCTTGTGGTAGATAGACTACCTAGTGCTTACCACTCCCACTGATAAGCTAGAAGCTATCCTTCCAACACAGAAAGGTCTGTGGGGCTCAGAAATGTACAAAACAGTCCTGGATACAGCAAATCTGTACCTGGACTAGACTTGTTACAGGAAAGGCAGGAAACAAGCTTAGAACTTTTTTTTTTTTTTTTTGCAGAAAAGTAGTTAAAACAGTATCAAAAACACTTTAAATGCAGTACGAGCTAGCACGTGTGAGTGTGTAGCAATATTAAGGCAAATACAGTTTAAATAAATACAGATTAATTAAAAACGACAAAAAAGTGCAGAGAGCAGTAGTGACTTTTATTCTAATATTATATCAAATCAGGCACTTCTTCAGGCCATCAAATCAAATGCAGTGTACACATTTAAAAATAAGTGATTTAGTCTACTTGTAGGAAGCAGTATGTAGTTTTTTATTTTTATTTTTTGCTTTTGTGTTAATTTGCAATAAACATATTCAATTCTGCCCATTTAAAAATGTTACTGTGGTTGTGTGCTTGCAGTATGTAGACATTTTAGTTTTCTTGTTTCAGAATAGTCATGGTTGGTCTGATATGTAGAATTTAAGAGTTTTACTTTTTTAAATAAACATAATTGTCTGTTTAATATGAATAGTGTGTTTTTCTGTAAAGTTTACTTATTGTCACAACTGAGTAATGTGTGTTTTTGCAGTAATGCTTCACTTTTAGTGTTAAAGCTTCATAATTTAAATGGTTTGTGAGATTTCAGTATGCTGTAATAACTTCACACTGTTGTACCCATAACTGCATCTTCTTCAACTTCCCTGTATTGATGTCATGGAAGAGGTGTTGCCAGCATCATATTGGCCACACCCCCATATCCCACTTGGGCCTGCTTAAAAGGTGGCAACCCTAGCAATGACATAGATTCAAATATTTACATTTGGTCACTGTTCTTTGACGATGAAGATGGGCATATATAAGTAAAGTGTGTGAGGCTAGAGCTTTCCTGTTCAGGGGTGTTGGGGCAAAGTCCCTATATAAAACACTGAGTGTGTGGTTTGTTTGTTTGGTGTGCACATCATAACTCATTTATTTAGAGCTTCCTGTGCCTGGCTTGGACACCTGTGTCTATGAGACTTGAATTGCTTCTAAAACCATCTGGGCCTACAAAGCTGATATAAGTATTTTTTTTCCCACTTGCTCTGCCTCAGTGCTATTTAACACTTTGTTGCTGCATTTACTGATTTGGTTGAATTTATCACTGTTTGTTAGATTGCACTTGTTAAATAAATGTAATCTGTTCCTTACCATAGTGCTCTTAGATTGTTTTAATGGTATTCTAGTATTTCCTAACCTCCTCTTGTACTGCAAAAGCTGTTCTGAGTTTGCCAAAGTTCTCATGAATCTGCCAAAATATTTCTAAGTTTTGCAAAGTTTTTCTGTGTTGTTCTCTTATGTTGTAGACTTTTATCTGTATTTTGTTGAACATTTCTCAGGGTTAGTGAACTTATTTCCAAGGATTCCTGATACTATAGGAATTCTGGCTTTTGCTATAAGGCATTTGTTATTGCACTTGAGCTCAAAACCAGTTTGTTTTACTTTAAGAGGGTTTTTTGCACTCTGGTGGGAGCACAGCTGAATTCAACCCATACAAGTTGGATGTGTTTTTACCTGATTGGCCTGAGGGATTAACTGTAAAAAAGTTTTTCATCCTGCTTATATAAAAGCCTTGTGCAAATTCAGTTTCTCATGCCTTGTATACAAGCAAACCTCTCCAGTTTAAAATCCTGTATAGTAAACGCTCTCCTTAGTCTCACACTGTTCATAGCTGCTCAAAGAGCTCCCAGTTTGTGCACAGGACAATACCACTGCAGGTCGTCTAACCGGAGCTGCTCAACATTTGGTGACTTTTGCCAGACATCTGGACAGAGTCTGCTGCAGTCCAAAGCATCAACCATTAAATCAAAACAATAAGTACCTTTTCCTTTGCACTTTGCTGACTGTATTTTATCATTTTACTGTCTCATTTTGCTGATTTGTACTGTAATTTTCTGTACTTTAAAACATCAGTTCTGTTGCCTTATGTAGCTAGTACATAGCATAGCTTGAAAGAAAGGTTGGTGCTCAAACACAGTGCTATCTGATGAAGTTGATGACGAAAACGACACTTTGTATAACGTTAATGGTTTTATTGTATTCTGAGTGCATCTACATTCTTGTATTTTCGTGCTGGTTCCTGTCTACTATTAAACGTTGTGTGCCTGTGGATCCTTAGTACATAGCATAGACTAGATTCAGATCTGCTGAATCTAGACTGTATTGTTACAGTTTAGCACTATTCCAGCCATCTTACATAAGGAGGGCCTTGCCTACACCCTTATGGCAGAAATGTGTAGTCTGACCCTCATCTGAGTTCGAAATTACTGGATGATAGCTCATTGTGTGCTTTCCCTTTAGCAGTTTAGCTTAAAGGTTATTTTCACCTGTATTTAAGCCTCACATTTCTACAGGTTTGCACTCTTTTAACTGGAGCTGCTCGACATTTGGCAACTTTTCCCAGAAGTCTGGAGCGATTCTGCTGGAATCCAAAGCATCCACTGCTAAAATAAAAAAATAAGTACCTTCTGAGTTTCCGTTGCAGTTTGCTGATGGTATTTTATCATTTTGCTGATTTTTACTGTATTTCTCTGTATTTAAGCTATTCTGTCATTTTAAGTAGCTAGTACATATAGACTAGATTCAGATCTGCTGAATCTAGACTGTATTGTTACACTTGATCACTATTCCAGCCATCTTACATTAGGAGGGCCCTGCCTGTATCCTTGTGTCAGAAATGTGTAGTCTGAGCCTCATCTGAGTTGGAGATTGCTGGAAGAAAGCTCACTATGTGCTTTCCCATTGGTTGTTTAACTTAAAAGTGTTTAATTTTGCCTATATTTAAGCCTTGCTTTTGTACATAGCTGCGCACAGTGCAACAGGGTTCAGAGGTGCCCTGTACAGACGCAAATACCATGAAAGACAATTTTCTCCTAGACATCTGTTGGTGAACCCTCTCAAGCTTCCTTGCTGCATTGCGGGAAACTCAGTTGTGCACTGAGAAGCGTTGCCATAGTTTTTACTCCAGCCTTCAATAGAATAAGCCCCTTTGTTAATCACAGAGCAAAATTTGGTCACATTAGCCCACTCCCCAATACTAGTTATGGTAAAAACCTGCCATGATGGATGGTCAGTTTCCAACCATTTCTCTGGCCAACCTGATTGACATGGGCATTTTGAGGCAATGTAGTAACTGCCTTTTGTATACTGACAACCACTTACTCCTAAAACAAATACAATATGTGAGAGATGTAATTATACTATGAATTTGTTACCAATTATGTTATGTAACAACAAATCAGACATCAAACAGGTTGTCAGCACACACACATCACCTCTCACACAAAACAAGGTCACAGCACATAAACCCACATACATGGAGGTACTCAACTGAAGCCTACCAAAAGATCAGAGATCTCACAAGTGCAAATCACTTGCACACACACTGCAAAGCAGCTAGAATCCACTACACATAACAACACACATACCTGTGTCTCAGCAAATAAGAACATAAGACAAACTACCTCAAAACCAAATGCCGTAGTCATAGGTGATTCTATAGTGAGACACACAGATGACCCACATCACCTGGCTTAACAAGGAAAAGGTCATGGTCAACTGCCTGTCAGGGGACACAAATCACACATGCACTCAAGTCACTCAGCAACAATTACTGTTATGACTCTGTCATAGTACATGTTGGGGTGAATGATTTAAGATGTACGTCTCTGGAGTATGTGAAGCGGGACATGACCTGCCTCTCAGATTATGTGTCCCAGGCAGGTCTGTCCCTAGCCTAAAGCAGCATTCTGCCTTCACCAAAGATGATGCCACAATATAGACAAAAAGGACTGACTTCAGCAATTGGTTAGCTTCTAGTGCCAGTCCACAGGGTTCCAGTTTCTGTCAGCCTGGAAAGATATGGTTGACAGACCACACTGCTTTGCCACAAATGGTCTTCACCTGCCCCCTCTAGGCTTTAAGTTACTGGCAAAGATGCTTGCCTCCCCCATAGTGCCTTTTTAGGCAATGTCAAAACAACAAAATTTCTGATGTAAAAAAATCCATTTGAAACAAACTCCAGGTTATGCTGCTTAGTGCTAGGAACCTAAACAGGAAACTGCACTCCCTGGAAGCACTTTTCACCTTGGAAGATTCTGATGTCTGTGTAGTCACTGAGATATGGTTCAAGGCTGCAGAGAGCACCCCAGCAATGTAAGGTTACAGTGACTTCTACACATTCAGACCCCAAATCGAGTCTGAAAGAACCAAAGGTGGAGGTGTAGCCACCTTCATTAAAGCCAAATACACCTTAAGATTGGTTAAACAGTATGACTCTCTTGAGCTACTCCAGGTCCAACCAGCTATAACTCTAACACTAACCCTACCCTACCACATCATTGCTAGTTACAGATCCTCCACCATGAACCAAGTGAAGCACACCTCCTACCTGAACTTAACTAGAGTCACTTACTATATAACCAAACACTTTGGGAGATTTCAACTATCCTTCCATCAAAATCGCAACATACACAAGCACAAACATGCTCACCCAGAGGTTTCTGGACACTGTAAATACAAATGCTCTGGAACAGCTAGTCTGCACTCTCACAAGGGGCTCAAATGTCCTAGACTTAGTACTCACCAACATGGGGGGGAGGGTCACTGCATATAGCTGTCTCCTTTGAAGTAACAATCGGACCTGACACCCCCACAAGAGGGGAAAAAAATAAAAATTTCTGCAAAGCAAACTACAGCCTATTAGGAAATGGTATAAAAAGTTTCAAACTCACTGCTAACACGGCCAACAATGACTCCTATCCAGAGGAGTACACAAATTCCCTGTATAACCACCTAAACAAATGCATAGGTTCTGCTGTACCTGACCAGATCACAACCAGATCCTCCCAAAAACAGGCCACCCTGGTGGACATCAAGTATAAATAAGCTATATAACAAAAGGAAGAAATTGATGTCTAAGAACAAGAGGGAATTTACTTAGCAGAAGAAGAATACCCTCCACAGCTTGATCAAGCACATCAGATATCTTGTAAAGTCCTCTAAAGCTACTTATGAAGCTAAATTAGCATCCCTAGCTAAGGATAATCATAAGACATTCATTGGCTTCATCTGAAATCTAAAAGTGAATGCCCAACTATGTGTCAAACATATAGTGGATGGTATCTGTCATACTGAACCTGAGGAAATTGCCAACATGCTAGCTGATGGATTTGGCAGAAACTTCACCCCCCTGTCCCCAACAAACAGCCATATGCCAAAGCATACCTGACACCAGTCCTCTACCTAGTATCTCCAAAGAGTAGGTCATATCCATGCTCTCCAAGTTTTAAAAAATGGCCTCTATGGGACCAGATAACATCCCAGACTGCTTACTAAACAATCTAAAACAAGACAGTGGAACCACATGGTACTTTCTTTAAACTCAGCCTGAGCACTGGCTTTATTCCAGCAGGGTGGAAAGGGGTCCATCATCCATCCCTGGGAACTACAGACCCATAAGCTTAACCAGCCTTATCTGCAAGGCCATGGAAAGAATTAACATGGACCCTATCAACAAGAACATAGGCGACCTTCATACTCTTGACTAGACCCAGTTTGGCTTCTTTAAGGGTAGCTCATGCTTATTGAACCTGGTGGACTTTTTAAAGAATGTAACCAAAACCCTGGATGAAGGCCAAACAGTATATACTGCCTATCTTGACTTAGCCAAGGCTTTTGACACAATCCCCTACTCACTTATTATTGAGAAACTCTCCTAGCTGGAGCTTAACCCATACATTACTAGATGGGTAGCCAACCAGCTCACTGACAGAATGCATACTGTCAAAATTGGGGAATTCCACCTCTACCAGTAGACCAGTTACCAGTGGCATACCACAAGGATCTGTGCTGAGCCCTCTACTGTTTAAAATCTTTCTTGGAAGTTCAGGTGACAGTAGATGGCCTGTGGCTTATCAAGTTCACTGATGATTGCAAACTGGATGCAAATCAAATGAGACAAGATTCAATTGCTCCAGGGATCTCAACCTAGCCCAAGACATTAATAGAACATTTACTTATTTATTTATTTAACATTTATTTTACCAGGATAAGTCCAACTGGACATCATGTGTCCCTTTTCAGTGGAGTCCTGGGGAGAAAAGTTCCAAAGAAATAACAGTGTATATACATGCTTTAGATAACAATAAAACTGGCATACAAGATATGTTGGAGAGACAGATAAATCTCTCAGAAATTGCTGCTCCTCTGAAATAAACTCCCAATTCACATGAAGCAGAGCTCCTCAATGACCCTACTCAAGCACAACCTAGACAATAGGTTAAATAAATTCAGCCCGGGTGTGGCACCTATGTCTGTCATGAACAGAGGCAGTTGGTTCTAATCATAGTCTCACTCTGTGAATAACGACCATCTAACCAAGGTCAATTAGGGAACGTGGATATAACATGGCTAGGCTTGTAAAGGCTTGGGACATTGGCCTAGTAACCCCCTACAAACCTATTGCATGTGAATATTTGGTTATGTTCGGTGATAGGTGCAGTGTTGTTGTGTAGAGTTTGTGTGTGTTCATGATTGTGATTTAGCTTACATTTACCAATTGCAAAAGGACACTTGTAAGTTTCCCTTTACAGTCAACTGTGCTTCATGACTGTGGATTTTCATGATGTATTTGACTGATGTCTTTTTGGTGGTGTAGTTGATGGCTTTTTTCCGATGATCAGCCTGTTGTCATGTTTGAAAGTTGTGATTTCTGACTACTATCATATAGATATATATATATATATGTATAAGTGTGTGTGTGTGTGTGTAGAGGGAGAAAGAGACAGCGGTACCTTGCCTAAGAAAGAATTTAAATAAGAAGACTTCTATTGAAATTCCAGTTAGAATTATGAAAATACCATAAGTGAAACAAAATAAAAAAGATTAAGTAACAAAATGTGCAATGTAGGCGGCTGTATTCCCATCAGTCTCAATATGGGAGTTCACCCCCACCACAGCCAATTATTCCAGAGATACTAAATGCATGGTCAAACTACAGTTACAGTACATTATAACTTTTTTCAATTATACAGGATCAGGCACAAGTAGAGTCTGTGATGTGTGGTTACAGGGGAGTCCCTCACCCACAATATTCATTTATTTGTAATGTTTAATTTCAAATTAATTTGACATTTCAATATTAGCTTTATAGGTTTAGTAGGCCATCAACCACAAGGGCCTTTTTAAGCCCAGCCATGCATCCCAAATCTCTGACAACTTCTGGTACCCTTGATAAGTGTAAGCAGGGACTTGAGAGAAGAAATATTTACAAGAAGAGGCCTAGGAGATTAATAATTTACAGGCTGCCTGTGTCCATTAGAGATATAGGTGGCAAACCAGGGTTGAATTTCCTGTTCCCTATCCAATTGTCCAAGTTACACTTGAATTGGGTTAGGGAAGAACTCTGCTTCACATGGATGGGAAGCCTATTCCAGAGAAGAGAAAGTCTCTGGGATACATACATGTCTCTCCAGCAGGTCCTATTTATATCACAGGCAAGGTTTAATTCTTTAGAATGGGTAATTCTGGTGCTGTTTGTTTTGCAGATATATGAAACATAAACTATGTTAGCTGACAGAAGGAGAAGCCACAAGGTTCTTGAAGAACCTTTTATTATCCACAAATAAATAAACTCATGAGTGCTTTTATTCATGTAAGAATAATGAACTTCTTCAGATAAAACTGAACACAAACAACAGTCATCTGATCAAAGGATAATGTCATTAAACCCTCCCACGTGCATTTCTTAAAGTGCCAAAGTGCTTTTTAAAGTGCCATTCAAACTGCATAAACACAGTAGTCTAAAAATGTGTAAAAATATTCACTCACTAAAATTTTAAAATATACTGAAAAATGAATGAACTTATTAAAAATAATAGAACAAAAAACAGAAACGTTAATAAAAATTAAAGTACACATTTTCATTAAGATGTTAACATATACACAAACCTGTATGAAAATGTTAATAATAGCACTTTATCTATTTAAAGCTTTATGCTTTAAAATACAACTAATCGAGCAATAGTCATTCAAGCCTGGCCAGTTGCAAGCATTCAAACATAATTGCCAAAATAATTCTTTTTCCTCTAACACCAATGTCCAAGGACCCTCTCTCATGCTGATATTGACCTTCTCTATAACCAAGTATTTGAAATGGTGGTTAGGGTACATGTGAACATGTTTTGCTAATGCATTATTCAGATGTATTGTTTTGATATCTTATTCATGTTCATAAATTTGGTCCCATAATATCTGTTCCATTTTGCCTATAGAAAAACACAGGCAATTTCAACAGCAATGGTTTGCTTGTTTCATTGTCTGCACATTATGGCTGCTGAGGGGGATGCTGCCACACCTCAGTTTTTCTCCCAGTTGGATGTTGGAGACATCAGTAGGAATATTGGGATTTAACACTGCTTATTCAACAACTTTCACAAAGAGCTGACATTCTTTCTCTGAACAACAAAGATAATACCATTGTTTCTGAATCCTCCCAATTGCAAGGGCCACCTTCAATTTTTTCTACTAATTCTTTACCTGTCCTACATGACATAAATACTGTTCAGGCTAATAATTTGCAAACTGCTAAAGTGTTTGGTAGTTACTCTAATGGTCTGGTGAGGTATCACCCAGTTTTGAGTGATGTTCTGGCCTCTATGCAACAAGTAGAAACCCATGCAGTCTCAAATCGCCGTTTGTTTTGCAGATATGTAGGAGGTCCATCAAGGTAGGGTCTGACAATGCCTTGTATGTCAGGCATAGCTCTCCCCCTCAACAGCCTGTAGGAGACAAAATCCAGAGATAGGCCCTTGAGGCGGTCTGCATAGGTCATGCTACTAACGCCCTGTATTATTTTAGTGAAGAACCTCTGTGGACATTCCAATTGCTGGATATGCCTGGTTAGGTACATACCAAAGGGGCATTATACACAACAATAGATCTGATGATCTGGAACAATGACTTCCTTGGACCTAGATGCCATATTTTTGTTTATAAGTTGCATAACATAGAATGATCACATGATGGTCAAAGGCTAGATTACTGTCTATGTGTCTCCCCAAGTCCCTGACTACTGGGTCAACTCTTAGGGGTGTGCTGTCAATATGATAGTCACCAGGGATGGATGACAGCCCAAAGAATAGTATTATGCATTTCTTGGCATTTAGATTTTGTCCATGGCTGTGGCACCAGTTATTTGTCTGTGTCAGCCCATCCTGGAGAATATTTGTGGTGGTGGGGGGGGGTTCTATGACTGCTCCTAATTTGCAATCATCTGCAAATTTAACCTGCCAAAGGCCATTAACATTAGCCTTGATTTCAGAAAAGTAAATGCCAAAAAAGAGCGGTCCCAGGACCAATTCCCTGAGGGATTCTGCCTGTGACTGGCCTATATAAACATCTCAGATGCAGTCATTTGATTGACAAGTCATGTTGTCGAAAAGGGAAAAAGCAAGTTTAGCTGACAGACAATCATCTTATTAAAATTACCAGTTTTTCCTGAGTAAGATCAGAAAACAGCAGGGATTGGGAAATTTTGCCCTTTCCCCACCGTAGTGCACTCTCGGAGTTGGTATATATAATTAGCAGAGAATTGTAGTGATGGTGTGCAGGAGGGTTTGCTTCCCTGCAAAAATATGTCGGTTTTTTCATTATTTGTGTTTCAAACATTTGTGTTTGATGTTATGAGGTTCAAGTTATAACATTTTGATGGTGTCATAACCAATATTCATCTATATAAAATATATATATATCAAGAGAGATGAGTAGATGAGGTTTTGTCACAAAACCAAATAATCATGACACATTCCATTGAATTAATGCATCAATGAAACATACTATCTAAAATGAGTTAAAAACAGAAAAACAAGTGTTGTTGCAGGGAAGTATGATCACACACCCCACTAAACTACATAGTATGGTAGACAGATAGACAGAAAGATGGATAGATAATGTACTGCTGATTGAGAGCTCAGTGTCTGTTATTCTAAAAGTGTATTAGTTCTGGTTTAAGCACTTGGGCTTCAGGCCAGTTATTTTACGTTAAGAAGGATTGCGGTCTGCACTCTTGTGGGAGGAGAGGCTGGACTCTGCCCTTCTGAGCAGGGAATTTCTGGTTAAAGGCTTACAGTGCCTGCGTATTCTAACTGTTTCTTACTGAAATTGGTACACCTTGTTTGCTGTAGCATAGACTAGATCCAGGCCTGCTGAATCTAGCTTTGTTTGTATGCTTGTTGTTTGTTTATTTCCCTGAAACGCTAATTCCACTTAAAACACGGCCTTTTAGCACTTCTGTGGATCCCTAGTGATATCTGCATTGCTTACTGTACTTATTTCCTTGTTTCACTTGAAAGAAAGTTACTGTTTGTCGTTTTTGCATTTAAGTTACCTGTAACACATTGCATTTAAGTTACCTGGCACTTGCTCACTAAAGCAATTATATAAGTCAGCTCTAAAAAATTAAAAGCACTACACCCTCTCAAACTCCCCTTGAGTACCTTGTTCCTCATTGGCCCTTTTTTTCAATTATAAATGAATTCCCAATACTATTCTAGCATGTCCAAAGGTCAGTTGTCAATCTCCTCTCCGGTCCAGCTGGTGAATCTGGGAATCTTGAGGCAATGTTACAACTGCCTCATGTACACAGACAACCCTCTCCTCCTCCCAACAAATTCCAACACGTGAGAGATGCAACCATATAGCCAAACTGGAGGCTAAGCTCTCTCAACTCAGTACTGGCATAACCAGTCAGGAGGAGAAGGAAACCACACTCACTACAATTCCAGTCTCACATAGACCTACCATGACAACAAACCAAACACATAAACACACAAAAACATACTCGGAGGCTCTAAATAAAAATCTGCCTAAGCAGCAGAAACCTCCAAAGCAGACACCCAAGCAACCGCTACCCCAAAACAAAACACGTGCAACACATAGCTCACAAAGCCAGTGTGCCAAACAGTCACAGCCCTAAAGGCTAAACAACACACCTGATACACTTGTAATAGGTGACTCTATCGTCAGGCACACTGACGTCCCGCTCACCAGGCTGAACAAGGAGAAGGTCACGGTGAGCTGCCTGTCGGGCTCTAGGATCCACCACATAACACAAGCACTCAGGTCACTCCAAGGCAAGTACAAATATGACTCAGTCATTGTCCATGCTGGTGTGAATGACCTGAGACGTACCTCCCTGGACTACATGAAAAGAGAAATAGAGGAGCTCTCTGAGCATGTAGCCCAGGCCGGTATGACCCTGACCTTGAGTAGCATCTTACCCTTACCGAGAATGATGCCACAATATGAAGACAAGATGATCAATGTCAACAATTGGCTTAAGTGTTGGTGTCATTCAAAGGGGATCCAATGCCTGTCAGCCTGGGATGACATGCTCGACAAGCCACGATGCTTTGCTAGGGACGGCTTGCACCTGTCACCCCTGGGCTTTTGGATATTGGCAAAGGCTCTTGCTACCCCCATAGTGCCTTTTTTAGGCAAGGCTCAAAAGACAAACCCACCTCCATAGGTATCACAAGGGATAAGAAACTAAGAGTAATGCTACTCAACGCCAGGAGTCTAAACCTCAAGATGCACGCACTCGAAACTCTCTTTAGCATGGGGAACATTGATATCTGTGCAGTAACAGAAACCTGGTTCAAGGCTCCCGAGAGCACCCCAGCACTACCAGGTTATACCTCATACCAAGCTTTTCGGCCCCAAAACTTGGACCGAACCACAAAAGGAGGGGGAGTATCAATATTCGTCAAAGATACCCACACCTCCAGGTTGGTGGCACAGCACGAAGCATCAGAGACTATCCATGTGCAACTAACTGTGGGTAAAACTGCCTTCCAGTTTATAGCCTGCTACAGACCACCCTCCCAAACACAGGAACCCCACTCGGCCTTCCTGAGAATACTGGACAATATGAAGGTCTCTCCAAACACCATTATATTGGGCGACTTCAACTACCCAAACATAGACTGGGAGCATTACTCTAGCTCCAACACCCTAGCCCAAAGGTTCCTAGAATTTATAAACTCAAATGCTATGGAACAACTTGTTACCACTCCCACAAGAGGGGAAAATATACTGGACCTGATCATCACCAACATGGGGACACTATGCTCCAGACCAGAAGTGTATCCCTCACTGGTAAGATCAGACCATAAACTAATCTCACTGGATATTCACATCCCGACCCCACCCCCTGCCCAGAAAACCACAGTGAAAAACTTCTCTAAAGCAAATTTCACATGCCTCAAAACCGAGGCGAAATCCTTCAAAGCCCCCGGGCCTGTAGAAAATACGGCCCAGACTGCAGAATCCTTTATAAACGCATTCTATGAACACCTTCAGTAATGCATGGATCATGCAATCCCAAATAAAACCAAGACCCAATCCTCCAAAGGCAGACGTCCTGTCTGGTGGACCCCAGCCATAAACAAACTATACAATAGAAGGAGGAAGCTACTACATGACAGAGCAAAATCCCAAAAAGGGAAGGCATCTCTGATCAGTATTAGCAAAAAAACTATGGGCACTCATAAAATCGTCTAAGGCCAGCTTCAAGAGAAAAATTGCACAAAACACTAAGGATAATCACAAGACTTTCTTTAGTTATGTTAGGAACCTGGGTGGGAATTCCCAGATATGCTCAGAATTAGTCCAAAATGACAAAAAATACACCGAGCCCACAGACATTGCCAACATCCTAGCTGACAGGTTCAGTGCAAACTTCTCCCCCCCCTCCCCACCAAAAGGGCAAATATCTATCCCAACAGAGTGCTGCCCCCCTGACATCTCAGATGCTCAGGTAAGAGCCACCCTCTCCAAAGCAAAAAACACAGCATCAATGGGACCAGATGGTGTCCCGGGCTGCATCCTACATGAACTCCAAGAAGAGCTAAACCCAAACATAAAACTACTGTTCAATCTTAGCCTTACTACAGGATATGTACCCAAAGAGTGACGTACAGCAACAGTGGTCCCTCTCCACAAAGGTGGTGCTTCAACGGATCCTGGAAACTATCGCCCCATAAGCCTGACTAGCTTGGTCTGCAAAGCTATGGAAAGGATCATCATGGACCTCATAAATAAAGATATTGGGGACCTACAGACACTGGATCCTACCCAGTTTGGCTTTGTTAAGGGCAGATCCTGCCTCTTAAACCTGGTCGATTTCTTTGAAACAGTCACCAAGGCCATTGACGAGGGGAAGGTGGTCCACACAGCCTACCTGGACCTCACAAAAGCCTTCGATACAATACCCCACTCGGGCATTATAGATAAGCTCACCAGCTTAAATATAAACCCCTATGTCACTAGATGGGTTACAAACTGGCTCAAGGACAGAATCCACATGGTTAGAATTGCTGGAGCCATGTCAGACTCCAAACCAGTTACAAGTGGCATCCCACAAGGCTCAGTCCTGGGACCTCTCTTGTTCGGTATATATTTCTCGGCGGTACAGGCCAACACGGAAGGACTGTGGCTGACCAAGTTCGCAGATGACTGCAAACTGGGTGCCATAATCAACTCTCCAGCCAACACAAGCATCCTCCAAAAGGGCCTCATAGAAACAGACAACTGGTGCCAGAGCCATGGCCTCAAGCTAAACGCCAAAAGTGTATAGTCATCCCCTTTGGCAAAGCAAAGTGCCCACAAATTACCACATAGGTGGTAATCCATTAAGTACAGAAGAAGTCATTAGGGACCTGGGGACCCAAGCTGATAGCAATCTCTCATTTGACAACCACGTGGCCAAAGTGGTTAGAAAAACATTTTATATAGCCCACCTAATCATGAAGGGATTCACATCTAGATCAGGGGAGGTCATCGTGCCTCTTTACTCATCCCTCATCAGGCCCATAATTGAGTACAATGCCCTTTTGGGATGTACCTTACCAGACACCTGCAGCAACTGGAAAGACCCCAAAAGTACCTCACCAAGAGGATCAAAGGGCTCAAACAGATGCCATATGCTGCCCGGTTAAAGAAACTCCAGCTCTACTCAGTGACATACCGCCTGCTCAGAGGCGATCTGTGCCTGATGTACAAAGCCATGTCCAACCCGGAATTAATGGACATGCTGCACCTCAGAAAATCCAAATCCCATCGAGCTACGCGCTCGAGAGACTTGAACCTCAGCACTGAAATAAATAGGACATGCTGGAGGGACAGATTCATAACCCAGAGGCTCCCTTCACTCTGGAATAAAATCCCAGTCCAGGTTAGGCAGAGTCCCACATTGACTCTCTTCAAGAGGAATCTTGATGAGTGGATGGGAGATCGTAGGTTTACCCCGGCTATCACTTCTGTGTCACTGTTAGACAGAGGCACAGTATACTAACCTCAAAAAAAGGCATAGTAAAATTAATTTAAAATGGGTGGCGAAAGCCAAACACACTCTGGCTAGGCTTATAAATGCCCTAGGGCAGATAGCCTAGTATGAACCTATGAACTAATTCCAGGATTTACAAAAGAAGGAAAAAGGAGCAACTTCTTTAATCCACTGATCAACGTCACACAATAACAAACATACAACAATGCCAAATGAATATTGTCATGTACACACCATTTAAAACATTTTATATACTTTTTATAGACTCAGCATGTTACAACTGCCCCATTACAGGACAAAAAGATAGTTTTTGGACTCATTATGCTAGGTGGTTGACCCCTACAACCCATCAACAGTTGTGTGGGAACTGCAAGCTTTCCACTGGAAACAGATTTCTCCAATATGTCTGCATTAAGTCGCTTCTCCACTATGTGCCACATGGCCTGGTCTGTCTTTGAGGCTCTGGTATTCTGTAAGATTTACCCTTGGCTCTCGCTGTCTCTCTCTCATTTCACCTCACGGATGTTACTGTGTGCAGCTGATACACCCACACTGCCTAAAACTTCCACATCATGTATGTTAACCTGTTTTCAAGATCTATCACAGATACACTATAAAAGGCTAAGGGTTTTGTATCACATTTCCATTCATGTTAGCTTGAAGTTTCATGTTTGATCTTCAACACAATACAGGGCTACCACTCATGCTGGAGAGTTCAGTCCTCCAATCCCTCACTCCATCATTCTGATTCTATCACACTGTACTAACTGAACATTTTCCTTGACTAGATAAATCAGATATATTTTTTTAATAGTTATGTGGTTTACCTCTGGATCCACTAAGTCAGGATTACTATCTTCAGGATGAAGGTGAGAGGTGTATCCTCTTCCCATCCCATGAAATTACTGCTTCTGCAGCTTCTTCTGGGTCTTCTCCTATGTAAGGTACCTCTAAACAAAAATCACCTTTTTATTTGCTTTCTTCTCTTTTAGCACAACACCCTTGAGTACAATGTCTTCTTTTAGATTGTTCTCCCCATCTTAGTTTGAGTGGATACTGCCTTGTCACTCTCCTTCACCTTTTATGTCACACTTTATCTGAAAAAAGATTCACAGAATCATTGGTTTTACTTTCTTCTTGTTTAACAGGTACCTGATGCAGACATTTTGCCTTTATTTGTAAACGTGGTCTCAGAACTCTATATTTTCCTGCATACTTCACTTCCTATACTCCTTATGTTTTGAGAATCTATTTTTATAGGTTCATAGGTGTGTACTAGGCTAATAGCCCTGGAGCCTTTATAAGCCTAGCCCATAGGCTTACCCTGGCATCATGCCACCCGACCTTAGTTTCCAGTGCCTCTGTCAAGTAGAGCCAATGGAGTGATCCCCAGGGTGAATTTTCTATTTCCCATCCACTCATCAAGATTTCTCTTGAAGAGGGCCAGTGAGGTGCTCTGTTTGACAAGTAGGGAAGTTTATTCCATAGCATGGGCAGTCTCTGGGTTATGAACCTGTCCCTCCAGCATGTTCTGTTGATTGTGGTTATGAGGTTGAGGTCTCTGGAGCATGTGGTATGGAGGGATTGGGATTTCTTTAGATGTAGCATTTCTAACAGAGCTGGGTCAGACATGGCTTTGTAAGTCAAGCCAAGATCACCTCTAAGTAGGCGATATGAGACAGAGAATAGTTGGAGTTTTTTGAGTCTGTCCATATAGGACAAGTGTTTAAGGCCTAGTATCCTCTTTGTGAGGTACTTTTGTGGCCTCTCCAGGTGTTATAGGTGTCTATTGAGGTACATGCCAAATAGGGTATTGTACTCGGTGATTGGCCTAATGAGGGAAGAGTAGAGGGAGACCTCTTTCTTCCTGGATGTAAAACCCTTAATAATGAGATGTGCCACATAGAAGGACTTTCTGACCATAGTGGCAGTGTGGTGATCAAAAGAGAGGTTGCTGTCAACATGTGTTCCCAAATCTCTTATAATGCCTTCTGTGTTCAGTGGACTGCCATCGATGTGGTAGTTCACGTGAAGTGTGTTTTTCTCAAAAGGGATGACGACACATTTGTTGGCATTGATCTTAAGGCCACGGTTCTGACACCAGTCGTTGGTCTCAGTGAGGCCTTTTTGTAGAATGTCAACATCACTTAGGGAGTTAATAATGGCTCCCAACTTGCAATCATCTGCGAACTTTGTCAGCCAGAGTCCCTTTGTGTTGGACTGGACTTCTGAGAAGTAGATACCAAACAGGAGAGGACTCAGGACTGATCCCTGGTGGACTCCACTCATGATTGGTCGACAGTCTGACTTGGAGTCAGCTACTTTCACACTGTGGGTTCTATCTGTGAGCCAATTTGCAATCCACCTAGTGATATAGGGGTTGATGCCTACCTTAGTGAGTTTTTCTATGATTCCTGAGTGGGGAATGGTATCAAACGCCTTGGCTAGATCAAGGTAGGTTGTATGAACCACCCTGTCTTAAACCACAGTTCTGGTGACCGACTCAAAGAAGTCGGCCAAGTTGAGTAGGCATGATCTACCCTTCACAAAACCAAACTGTGTGGGATCCAGAGTCTGGAGATTCCCTATATCCTTGTTTATTAGGTCCATGATGATGATGAGTTCCATAGCTTTGCATATCAGACTTGTCAGACTAATGGGGTAATAGTTCCCAGGGACTATAGTCACTCCTCCTTTGTGGAGAGGGATGACTACAGCAGTGCGCCATTTGGTAGGGACAAAGCCTGAGGTGAGGCTGTGATTCAACAGGGCACACAGGTGAGGTGCCAGTTCACTGTGTAGTTCATGTAAAACACAGCAAGGGATATTGTCATGTCCCATAGAACCTGTATTCTTGGCCTTGAACAGTGCTGTTTTAACCTGTGCAGCAGTAATACTGGGTGCCTGGCAATCCCTGGTATTGTAATATGTGCTTTGGGGGGGGTAAAGTTGGCACTGAATCTGTCGGCCAGTATATTGGCAATATCTGTTGGCTCGGTATAGGAGGTACCATTGTGCAGTAACTCAGAGCAAATCTGGGTATTGCTATGGAGGTTCTTTACATAACTATAGACGGCTTTGTAGTTGTCTTTACTATCTGCTGCAATTCTGTTTTCATAGCTAGCTTTAGAGGATTTGATGAGGGATCTCAGCTTTTTGTTGAGGCTGATAAGGGAGTTTTTCCAGTCTTGGGACTTCACCTTATTCCACATCAGTTTCCTCCTTCTGTTGTAGAGTTTGTTTATGGCAGGGGACCACCAAATTGGCTTCCTTGTTTTGGAGGAGACCATCTTGGTTCCATTGGGTATGGCGAGATCCATGAATCTGTGTATGAGTTTGTACAGTGCATTGGTGTATGATTCAGTGGTCATGCAACTATTCTCCATTTGCATGGGTGCCGGGAAGTTAGCCACCTCTGTTCTTAGGAGCCCAAAGTTAGCTTTGGAGAAGTTTTTCATGGTGGTTACCTTTGCGGGGGTGGGGGGTGGATTTCCAAGGTGATTAGTTTGTGGTTGGATCTAACCAGGGAAGAATTGACTATTGGTATAGAGCAACAATTGCCCATGTTAGTAATGACCAGGTCAAGAATGTTGCTACCTCTAGTGAGGGTAAGAATGAGCTAGTCCAAGGCATAGGAATTAATGAATTCCAGGAAACGTTGGGCAAGTGTATTGGTTCATGAGTAGTTTTCCCAGTTAATGGAGGGGTAGTTGAAGTTGCCTAGTATGAGTCTGTTAGGTTGGACCCTAATATTCTCCAGGTTGCTTAGGAATGTGGAGTGAGTGTCTTGGGACATGGTTGGGGACTTACAACAGGCTATGACCTGAATCTCTGTCTTACCCAATGTTAGCTGCACCTGAAGTATCTCTGCTGCGTTATGTTGGGCTACCAGTCTGGAGGTGTACGCATCCTTTATGAATATGGAAACACCACCACGTTTGGAGCTTCGGTCCAAGTTCTGTGGTTGAAAGGTGTGGAATGAGTTATAGCCTGGCAGTACAGGGGTGCTTTCTGCTGCCTTGAACCAGGTCTCTGTTACAGCACAAATATCGATGTTCTCCATTTTAAGGAGTGCTTTGAGCGAGTGCATTCTGAGATTTAGACTTCTAGCATTGAGCAGCATGACCATCAGATTGCATTTATTTGTAGATGTTATGGTGGTAATCTGTTCTTTGGAACACCATCTAAAAAAGGCACTATAGGGGTGGCAAGAGCCTTGGCCAGTATCTAGAAGCCCAGGGGTGACAGATGTAGGCCATCTCTGGCAAAGCATCGAGGTCTGTCAATCATGTCATTCCAGGCAGACATATAATGTATCCCCCTTAGAATGACACCAGAAAATTAGCCAGCTGTTGAAATCAATAATTTTCTGCTTGTACTGTGGTATAATTCTGGGTGATGGTAGGATGCTGCTCAGGGCTAGGGTCGTACCTGCCTGGGGTACATAATCTGAGAGCTCCTCCATGCTTCTTTTCATGTAGTCCAGGGAGGTATGTCTCAGGTCATTCACACCCACATGTACAATGACAGAGTCATATTTGTACCTGTTGTTGAGGGACCTGAGTGCATGCATTATATGGTGGATCCTGGCACCTGCAGGCAGATGACCGTTACTTTTTAAGACACAAACACAAACTGGATCCGTACTACCAAAAGAAGAAGCACCACAGTGTATCCAACTGCCCAAATAAATCCTGCAAGCACGATGAGTTAACGTACTGTTTATTACAAAAAAACAAAAAATCCCATAAAGTGCTTTTCGTCAGGCCACATAGCCCAACTTCTTCAGATAATTATACAACATAGGCCATACACTATAATAGAAGTGAAAAGGAAGTGAAAAGTCAGCTGGTTCCTGAATCAGCAGGAATCAGCTGCTCTTAAAGTGGCAACCACCTTCATTCATTACCTAAAGTATATAGCTTAAACAGTTCTCATCTAACACATTGTTTTAAAGCAATATTTTAAAATAATATTTTAAAATAATAGATAAATAGTGTAAAAGATCAGTGTAAAAAATCTAAAACCAATAATTATCTATTCTGAAATATTAATGCAATTAAAATTAAAATTAACAGTGTATGTGTGTATTTATATTTATGTTTTGTGTTTGAGTATAATAAACCTTAAAAGCATGTAAATAAAAACATGTAAGTGAAAAACAGCAAAACCGGACTTAAAAAGCAAAAAGTCAAATACACTCTAAGACAATAGTATGCATAGATCATTTTAAACACAGCATAAAGGTCAACTCCTAACCAAATTTTTAAGTTGTAGAATGCACTTAATTGAATACATTTTGTTGATGCCCGGAGGGTAACATGCACAGGTACGTAACTGCCAACTCAATTCTAATTTCTCTAAGAGCAAGGAAAGAGGCCCTCCTCTAGGGTCATAGGCAATACAATCTATAGCCCTAAAAGTAAAACCATGGGTGGGTGCTTTCATAATGTGCCTGGCCAATGCGTTCTCTGATTTGTTAGACCTAATAGCGTATGTGTATTCATAGACCCTGTCCCTAATCCTTCTGTCAGTTTTGCCGATATAGAAGGCAGGACAGGTGTGACACTTAGCCAGGTATACCACTCCCTTGGAGTTACAATCAAATTTGTACTTAGTGTTGTATTCAAAACCTCTTATACTAAATTTTGTTCCCTGCTCCATATATTTACAATAGGGGCATGACAAACACTTGTTCATACCTGCATGGTTAAATGTAACAAAGTTTGAGTACCGAGTTTCCACTAGATTCTTTAAGTTTTTTCCTTTTCTATAAACTATTCTAGGGAAGTCAATAGGACCTCTTGGTAGATGTGTATCCATGTTTATCAAGTCCCAATTTTTCCTTAAAATATTTATAAAATCATAACTGTCTATACAATATGTAATAATAAGTCTATTTTCATTTTCATTTAGTGTCCCACCCTGTAATGTACAGCTGTTTGTTTCTAAACTCTGGTTACTTGGTAATATTGCTTTGTACAAGCCCACTTCTCTTTTATTTTTCCCTTTCTGACAAATTTCTTGTAGGAGTGAAATAGGATAACCTCTCTTTTTAAACATGTCCATAAGTGTTGAGCATTCTTCAATGAACTGGTTGTCATCCGTAAACATTCGAGTTGCCCTTACAAATTGGCCCTTAACAACCGAACGTTTTTGATGGGCCGGATGGCAGCTACTATAGTGAAGAAATGCATTTGAATATGTTTCCTTTCTATAAATCCTGGCTTTAAAACATTGATTTTGTCTATCCTTACTTAAATCAACATCCAAGTAAACAATTCTATCCTGTGAAAAATTATATGTGAATTTTAAGAATGTACTAGTGTTGTTTAAGTAAGTTAAAAAGTTAGAAGCCTCCTGTTGGTTACCCTGGAACAGGATAAATATATCATCCAGGAAACGTGTATAATATTTAATCTTACTTGTGTATGTAGTTACACCAAAGACATGTTCATGTTCCCAGTAGGCCATTACTAAATTTGCAAATGTACTACCACATGGAGAGCCCATTGCCACTCCTATTTTTTGTAAGTAGTATCTGTTGTTAAAAGTGATGTAATTGTTGGAAAGAACTGTGTCCAATAATTCAGTCATCAATTTTATTTCATTCTGGGGGGCTCCCATATCATGTAGTAATAAACTCACTCATTCAATTCCCTCTGTGTGGGGAATTGATGAATACAAGTCTTTCACATCTATTGTAAGAAAGTTTAAATCATCTTGATATTGTAGGTGGATTATATTGTCCAAAAATGTCCAAGAATCTTTACAAATGTACTTCTGTTGAGCCACATATTTCTTTAAAGTGTGGTCAATAAATTTAGAGCAAGCATAAGTAATACTTGCTCTAGCATCGACCAATGGGCTCATGGGTGGATTGTCTATGCTTTTATGTATTTTTGGTACTCCAAAAATAGTAGGTATCCTTGGGGCCGACATATGTAAATAATTTGCTACAGTCATATCTATCCTTGCTTCAATGAATAATTCTTAAAGAAATACCTTAACTCTTCTATAAGCTATGTTTAATTCATTCTTTGATACCTCCTCATAAGTGTCACTTTCTAAAATGATCTGAATTTTATTGTTATAATCATCCAAATTGAAAATAACTGTGCCCCCTCCTTTGTCTGGTTTCATAGTCCTGACGTGTGCTTGTTGCAGATACATAAGTGCTTGTTTTTCTTCCTTGGTGATGTTATAGTTAAAGTTAGTAGTGTATTCATTATTCATCTTATTTATTTTGTAAAAAATATCTAATATACATATTTTTTCAAACAAAGCCACGTCTGGATGGGCCACGTCTGGATGGGGATGGGGGCAAAATGTACTAGTAATATAAAATGGTGTGATAGAGGATGGTGCCTCTCCTAGTAATAAGTTTAAATTCAACTTCCTAATGAATAATTTAAGGTCAATAATAAACTCTGCTACATTGGTTCTACATGAGGGAACAAAAGTGAAACCTTTTGCTAATAAATTAGCTAAAGTAGTATCAACATGAAAGTCAGAGTAATTAAAAATCTTAAAGTCCCCAGTGGAATTGTATACAATAGTAACAACTGGTTCTTCTAAAAGTGCATTCTCATCGTCTGGTTTCTCCTGCTGTGTCGGTTCTGCAATGGAAAGATCTGTAGTGCCCACATTAGTATGTTCACTAGTTACTGGTGTGAATGATAGTATGTTTTCTTTGTGCCTTGCCTCAGGTTGTACCCTGAGGCAGAAACTTGAAAATCCTGATTACCAAAGCCATTTTTGGCTTCTTGGACCGTAGTGAGCATTGTGGAAGTTATTACCCTGGTTAGCTACATTAAGTCTATTGATTTGAACCCCATTTGAATTAGTCTTGTACTTTTTATTGCTGTTGTTGTTGTTGTTGTTGTTGTTATTACCTTTCTTTTTGGGTATTTGTGTCCAGCTCTCTTCAAATTGGTCCAATTCATTCATGTCCATGGCTCCACCAACTCCCCCTGCTGTCGTACCCTGACTTTGGTCCCTGATGTTACTAAAGTTCGTCTGGGACAAGGGAGGTGCTGGATATGCCAAGCCCTTATCATAGGCTTCCCTGTCACGGTTTAGTTTCTTGACTTTGTTGTTTTTTAATTTCTCAAGGTAATGGTCAATAGTAGAAAACTATCTTTCATATTCATACTTATAACGAAAAAAGTCACTGTCTCTCTTTATTTCACCATCCAACCTAGTAGCTTCCTGTAATAAGTCATCTGCAGTTTTTTGGTAGTGCTTACTTATAAGTTGTAACAGTTCAATACCATGATTATTAAACATTTTTATTAAGTCCTGGTGGAATTCCAAACCTCCTACCAGCCCAATGGGATATTGCCAAATTCAAAGACCTTTTGGAACTATGCCTTCACTAATACATTGTTTAAAATAAGCTAGTTCCAAATGTAGTTTTTTGTATTTAAGTAACTTTAAGTCTAATAGTTTAAGTTTGCCATTCAATGTTTCAGATTGTACATTTTCAGTAATTAGCTCACCTTGTGTTCGTGCTAAAGTAGGAAGCTAAAAAGTTGGCAACTGTTCTGACCAAGAAGAAAGGTCAAAATTAAAGTTCAGGTTTGCTGCTGATCCATTGGAAGTGCACTCTCTTTGTAAAACATGGCCTTCGCTTCTGTTGTTATGTCCACATTCCAATTCTTCTTGCGTGTGGGGTGAATAGACATGTTGAGAAGAGGATGCTCGTCTGGTGTATCCATACAGTTGTTAGACAAAGGACTTACTAGTTTCTGTTGTTTAGTAGATGGTAATGAAGGTGCTTTTGTTGTAATGGGTGGTGCCATAGGTTTCCCAGCCAAACTGTCAACTCTAGCCACCAATACATCAAGCTGTTTAGATAATTTAAGCACTAGAGCTGATAAAGTAGATAGTGCTCCTTCCGTTTCATTCATATCTCCATCTGGGTCAGAAGTGAGGGAAGCAGGTATACTTGTAGGCTCTTCCATGAAAAACAAACAAATCTAAGACACAAACTGGATCCGTACTACCAAAAGAAGAAGCACCACAGTGTATCCAACTGCCCAAATAAATCCTGCAAGCACGATGAGTTAACGTACTGTTTATTACAAAAAAACAAAAAATCACATAAAGTGCTTTTCGTCAGGCCACATAGCCCAACTTCTTCAGATAATTATACGACATAGGCCATACACTATATAGGAAGTGAAAAGGAAGTGAAAAGTCAGCTGGTTCCTGAATCAGCAGGAATCAGCTGCTCTTAAAGTGGCAACCACCTTCATTCATTACCTAAAGTATATAGCTTAAACAGTTCTCATCTAACACATTGCTTTAAAGCAATATTTTAAAATAATATTTTAAAATAATAGATAAATAGTGTAAAAGATCAGTGTAAAAAATCTAAAACCAATAATTATCTATTATGAAATATTAATGCAATTAAAATTAACAGTGTATGTGTGTATTTATATTTATGTTTTGTGTTTGAGTATAATAAACCTTAAAAGCATGTAAATAAAAACATGTAAGTGAAAAATAGCAAAACCTGACTTAAAAGCTGAAAGTCAAATATACTCTAAGACAATGGTATGCATAGACCATTTTAAACACAGCATAAGGGTCAACTCCTAACCAAATTTTTAAGTTGTAGAATGCATGTAGAATACATGTTCCATGTGGTGTGGTGCAAGTGTTGACCTGCTCCTCTTGACCAGCTATTCCGGTCTTGGCTGGAGAGTGCGTGGCTTCCAATTTGGATATATAAGTGCATCTCTCGCAAGTCTGAGTTTTGGGAGGTAAGAAGAGAGGGTAGATTGGTGTACATGAGTCAGTTGCTACATTGCCTCAGGATGCCCAAATTCACAAGGTTAACAGGAGAAAGCACAGGGAACTGAACTTTAGACATGCCTGGAGGGGTGGGCATTTATAATAATTACTGAAGCTGTTTCCTTGTAGAATGTTTAGTGCTGGTTACACTTTTGTGTGCTACAATAATTGCTACAAGAAGTCTGGTATGGTAATGTGCTAGAGTAATAAGCTAGTAAAAGTGGAGGAGAGGAGAGAATTAGCAGATCTAAGGGAAAAATTGAAGAGCAGACTTTGGCACCTCTCAGAAGCTTACAAACAATCATGGATACAGCAAATCTGTATCTGGACTAGACTAGTAACAAGAAAGGCGGGAAAAGTGCAAACCTGGGCTTTAAGACCAAAAAATTGAAGGAGATGGAAAAGACTGCCCAAACGGCCAATAAACTAGAATTTCTGGGCCAGAAACCACTCCTCTTGTGGTAGATAGGCTGCCTAGTGCTTACCACTCCCACTGACAAGCTAGAATGCTTCCCTCCAACACAGAGAGGCTTGGGGGGGGGGCTCAGAAGCTTACAAACAGTCTTGGATACAGCAAAACTGTATCTGGACTAGACTAGTTATGGGAAAGGTGGGAAACAAGTGCAAATGTGGGCTTTTAAACCAGAAAGTTGAAGGAGATGGAAAAAAAGTGCTCAAACAGCCAATAAACTACACTTTCTGGGCCAGAAACCACTCCTCTTGTGGTAGATAGGCTACCTAGTGCTTACCACTCCCACTGATAAGCTAGAAGGCTTCCCTCAACACAGAAAGGCTTGGGGGGGGGCTCAGAAGCTACAGTCTTGGATACAGCAAATCTGTATCTGGACTAGACTCTCTATTTCTGTGCTAATCTTGTTACTTTCTGTTTACTGCTGTCTGCTACCAACTTTACCTATCACTTCTTCTTTAGGTGCATTTCAAAACATTTCTTACAGTTTTGGGCTTTTGCTGCTCTGTCATTCAGGCATGCTTCCCAAAATGTGTGTGGATATCACAGGATTTACCCACAGTTGGTGTGATTTGATTATGAGGAGTGGGCTATTGTTATTGTATAATTATATTATTTAAGAAAGAAATTACTTACCTTTCTTAAATAACATCTGTGTACAATGGCACCTTAGTGTTCATCTGTATTCTTCCTTGTTTACTGATATACTGTGCATGTATATGTGATTTATGTTTCCACGCTCGCACAGTATTTTTTTATCTTTATTCTTATTTCTGGGTTTAGTTTGTGCATCATAATTTATTGAATTGTTGCTATTTTAGTGAATTAGTTTGTGTGAATGGATAAATGTGCATAGCAAATTGACATGAGTTAATTATTGTGGTGATGTATGTCATGTGATGAAGGGGAGGGGTGTTTATTGGTACATTGTGGTTAGATATGATGTTCTGATAAAGTCTGTTACATTAAAGACGAAAGATTTTTAACCATATATCTTTTTACTTCTTGTGTATTTATTTGGCTGTTGGCTTGTTTCACACAGAAGATTTTGTGTGTTTGTGTGTGTACGTGTGTGTGTGTGTGTGTGTGTGTATGTATATATATATATATATATATATATATATATATATGTAGAGAGAGAGAGAGAGACAGACAGAGAAACAAGTATATCAGCTAGCAGAAAAAAACAACTTACATGAATCACACACAGTCAAAAAACAAAAAAGTAAAAAAAAGGTGACTTTTGCAGGACAGCAATGCCTTCCTGCAATCTCCATGTGTGTGCCCCCACAACTTTACATATACCAACTCTAGCATCACACAACAGTGGGGAGGAGGGAAGGAATATCTTTCCCATCCTCACTGTCTGTTGATCTTGTACCAAAAGTATTTCATGCACTCACCCTACAACACACTAAAATGAACACACACATACTTACAACTCAACACAGTTTTTCAAACACATACACTATCCAAATACTAACAGATATACAATAAAAACATGCTCACAAATATAGCAAACACACTTATCTCACATATTCTCTCAATTTGTAAGTCAACCAAACAGTATTTCATAAAAAAATCCATGATTTCCATTTTGACAAATAACTTTGACCAATACCCCTAGAACCATGTTTCTTTAAAAATATGATGAAAATATAACAGTTACTTTAAGGCAGACAGATACATGGTGTATTAGGCAGACAAGTAAAGTCAGAAAGGAAGTAGTGCACCGACTGATGGTGCACAAGTCTTTCCAAAAACTAGTAAAGAGGTTGGCATATAGTTCAACATGACCGGCCAGAAAAATGCTTGGCCAGAAATAATGAAAGTTTTTGAAAATTTCTGTGTTGGGTGCCCTGAATACCAGAAGACAACCTCTAGACCAGACTTCAAACAAATCATTTGATTACAATGCCCATTACAGAGCTAACATTCAAATGTATTGTTAAGGACCAGTAAAGCAGTTGAAGTGGGATGAGAGGGGCAACTGCCCTGGCACAAAGTGTTGGGGGGGCACATTAGTCTGAACTTGTTCTGTCTTTAATGCATACTGGCTTTTCTTTTTTTTTTCTTTTTTAGCAAAACCAGAGTGCTGTAGTACACCATGTGTGGTTTAACTGTCTGTAGCCACTGCTTGCTACAATGTAGGAAGCAATCACTACATTTTAAAAGAAAAAAAGAGTTCTTTATTTGTTTTTAACTAAAAATGTAGGGAAAGAGGCTCAGGTGCGGGGTGCATAGACAAGACCTGTTTGGCTCCTGCATTTCAAGAGCCTCAGCTACCCAGTCATAGACTTTTTTTTTTTTCTTGTTCTATTGAAGAGCTGGGGCAAGAGGGAGGAGGCATGTAGCTGGTTGCCTAATTATTGTGCCCATAAGGAATGTCCATTTTTTTTTGCTCTTCACTTGAACAGCTGGGAGAGGTGAGGCAGGGCATGGATTGGTACCACAGGAAATTAATTTTTGCTACACTTGTAGAGGTGAGGGGGTGAGGCACTATTTCATTGTACTGGCAGGAGGCTGGTTGAGCCAGCTACACCTCTGCTATGGACATCGCTGAGTGTTTGGTAAAATCCATCAATGGTTTTCAATACATTTTAGTTATTTTGGACTATGCAGCTAAGAAGCCTGAGCTATTACTCTACATAACATTAATGCTAGATAAATAGCTAGGAAGTTAGTATTATTATTGTCCGGAGTATACCTATGAAAATAATCACCAGCCATTAGAAACCACTTCCATCCAAAATAATTCATCAGCTCTGCCAGTGCTTTTAGGACAAGCAATTAAAACCTCAGTGAACTATCCTCAAAGAAATAAGTCATGAAAAATTTTAACCAAACATTAAAATGCATCCTGGGGAATATTACTAAGGAAATACCATGCCATTTGAGAAGTACCACAAGCCTCAGTGGGGTTCAGTCCTTTTAAGTTGTCATCATGACTGACACCCTCCACAGACTATTAGATGACTGTTAGATGTTGTTTTTCTTTAGGCTTTTCCCAGTTAGGGGTCGCCATAGCGGAACTCCGGTCTGCTGATGATTGGCAGTCGATTTTTATGGTGCCGAAGTGCCAGCCCGATGCCCAACCTTCAAAAAGACACGCCCATAAATGCATGCCTTTCAAACACCACTCGACCGCGGGGAGGACATGCAAACTCCACACAGAAGGCGCTCCAGCCGAGAATCGAACGGGAGAACCTCTTGCTGTGAGGCGACAATGCTACCGCTGCTGTTAGATATTACCCAAAAAAACCTTTGGAAGAAGAGAAATCCCCATTTGAAAGTTTAATAGAAAACTATGCAACCATACATGTTAGGCTGATTATAGATAGAGACTAGATGTTAATTTTTATCCTCTCCACAGAAAATAATGTTTTGGTTAAGTGACATGTAAACCGGACGGTTCAACAGACTGGTAAGGGAAGACAAGAACAAATACACCATATTAATTTCTTGAAACCATGCAAAGCAGCACAGACCTCTGGAGCTACTTTAGTTACAAAGACTAGTACATCTGGTGAAGAAAGGAAAACAACTTCCATGTCTGCAGTGCAGGTTGATGACACACTATCTAAGCTACAGGAAAAAGATGTAAATGAGTTTCTGTTAAGAAGCTAAGTATATGTGATTCCTGCTACAACAAACCTGATTCAAAACCATACTGAGACTATGCTTGGGGAAAAGGTTAACTTAAAAATTTGCAGAATGCCAGAGTCACAGAAAAAGACTGTTACAAAGAAAGTACAAAACTGCCTGAGATGGTGGTGATGGAGTCAAAATCAAAAGGAACAGCCTCAGAGAGCTATTCCCAAAGCCAGATGGAATAACAGGCTCTGTAATGACCTCAAGAAGCTGAAAAGCATTTCAAAATTCAAGGGCTACCCAAGGCCTAGGGTTGATGAACAAACAGGTTGGGGAAGGAAACATTCATGACCACATTAGATCAAACAAAGTGATACTGGAAAATTCTTCTATTGTGTGTGTGCAGCCAAAGAAAAATATATTTTTTCATCATCAGAGGGTCAATTCTAGTACACTGTCTTTCATTTTAGGTTACACAAATTGCCAGCCAACTGGCTACATTTCCCACCAACAATATTACTGGAGGAATAAATTTGCTGATGTCTGTAGAGCAGGTTTTGTAGCCATCTATAATGAAGAGTACTCATATATAAATAATTATTTGGAAAATATTTCTAACTAGGCCAAAGATAATGGTTAACTATTTAATACTACTAGGTGTCATGACATATTTTGGCAAAACTGTGATAAAACACCCATTATTATTTGGTGATTTAATATTACAGGATCATAGGATCACAGGAGATTACTAGGCTATTGACCCAGAGGTCATTTTAAGCCTAGCCGTTTCATCCCAAGGTAATACCTTTGAAATGCTAATCAATATCCAAGACTGCATTTAATGATGACAGCCCATGTCCAGGAGGGTTGTGGATTCTAACCCCAGTAAGAATTTATGGTGCCCCGTCCACTTGTCCAGGTTCCTCTTGAAAAGTTTCATAAAGGTACTCTGTTTCACATAAACTGGTAGTCTTTTCCAAAGATATGGCAGTCGCTGGGAGATAATTCTGTCCCTCCAGCATGTCCTATTTAAGTCGCAGGCCATATTTAGGTCCTTGGAACAGGTAGCCCTAGTCCCATTTGATTTACAGATGTGCAGCAAGTTCATTTGGTTTGGGTCTTGGATTGCTCTCTAGGCCAGGCACAAGTCTCCCCTAAGAAGTCTATTCAACAGAGAGTATAGTCACAGTGACTTTAGTCAGTCTGTGTAAGGTACATGCTGAAGCCCCTTGATCTTCTTTGTTAGAAACCTCTAAGGTCTCTCTAATTGCTGTAGGTGCTTAGTATGGTATATACCAAATGGGGCATTATAGTCAATTATGGGCTGGATAAGTGCCATGTATAGGGGGGATGTAACTTCATTTGCTCTCAATGCGATGCCTTTACTAATCAAGTGTGCCTCGTAGAAAGCTTTCCTTCCTACAGTAGACACATGGTGGTCGAAGTTAAGGTTGCAGTCAACATGTGATCCCAGGTCCCTTGACACTTCATGGGTACATAGGATATTGTTGTTGATTTGATAGTGTGAGGGGACATTGTTTGTGCCAAAGGGAATTATGATGCATTTCTTTGAATTCAGTTTGAGACCGTGACTAATACACCAGTCATTGGTCTGCGTGTGACCCTCCTGGAGTATTCTGACATCATTTGGGGATTTAATGATTGCACCTAGTTGCAGTCATCTGCAAATTTGGTCATCCACAACCCCTTAGTTTTGACCTGAACTTCTGAGAAGTATATACCAAACAGTAGGGGGCCCAGCACTGACCCCTGTGGCACCCCACTGGTAACAGGTCTGCTGGTTGATGTGGAGTCACCCACTTTGTTAGTGTGTATCTGGTTTGTGAGCCAGTTGGCAACCCATCTTACAAAGTCAAAATCAAAGTAAACTTTGTCACTTCGATTCATACAAGTGCGAACCAAACAAAATTATGTTTCTTTGGACTCATTGTGCATACAATACATAGACTACATTTAACATGACAGTAATACACAAAATTCTATAGACACAGACAACAAACACAATAATAGATACTTGCATTATTACACTGATTTAGCAGATTGTCACTCAATACTAGGCTAAGGGCTTATTTTCAATGGAAAGATTGCACTTAAGTAATTGATTTAAGGCCTACATTTATATTGCACAGTAAGACAGTTCAGTTTGATTACTGCTGACTTTGCTGTCTGGGTGCAGGTAAGACCTTGTTACATATTGCACTATAGAGACTTCTCAGTATTATTGGATTACTGCCTTAATGTACAGTGTGAAGGGTACTGTTCCTAGATTTCAGTAACCTGATGGCCAGTAGAAAGAAGCTGTTTCTGAGTCTCGTGGTTTTGCATCGTATGCATCAAAAGTGCCTTCCTGATGTTAAATGTGAGAACAGCTTGCAAGCAGGATGAGTGCTATCCCTGGTTATTTTACTTGCTCTGTATGGACAGGAGGAAGTTCCTGATAATCCTCTCAGCTGCTTTCATTATCCTCTGGGGCGACTAGTGCTCGGAAGTAGAGCAGCTTCCATGCCATACTGTAAAGCTGTTTGTCAGTATACTTTTGATGGTGCCCCTGTAGAAGGTTGTGAGAGCCATTGATGGTAGGTTTGCTCTCCTCAACCTTCACAAGAAGTGAAGCCATTGCTGTGCCTTCTTAATGATGGTGTTTGTGTTGACTGACCACATCAAGTCTTCTGCAATGTGCGCCCCTAGAAATTTTGTGCTGTTTACTCTCTCAATTGTTTCTTCATTGATTATGAGTGAAGAGTGCTCTCTGTTGCCCTTCCTGTAGTCCACAATTATTTCTTTGGTCTTGTTGACATTTAGTGTAAGACTATTGCTATAACACCAACTTATGAACTGATTCACCTCCTCTCTGCAGGCTGTCTTGTTGTCATTCCTGATGAGGCCCACAACTGTCATATCATCTGCAAATTTGATGATATGGTTTGAGCTGTGCTTGGCAGTACAGTCACGGGTTAGTATGGTGAAAAGCAGGGGGCTTAGGACACATCCTTGTAGGCTCCTGTGTTCAGGGTGATGCTCTCTGGTGTATTCTTGCCTATGCACACTTTTTGGAGTCTAGCTATAAGAAAGTCCAGAATCCAGTTCTATAGTGGAATGTTGATGCCCAGTTGAACCAGCTTTCTGATCAGATTTTGCAGGATGACTGTACTGAAAGGTGAGCTGAAGTTCATGAAAGAAGCCACACATAGCTAATCTTGTTCTCCAGGTGGTCCAGCGATAAGTGGAGTGTCAAAGAAATAGCATCTCCTGTGGAGTGATTGGGTCTGTATGCAAACTGGATTGGATCGAAGTCTGCAGGTAGTTTAGATGTTATTACATCTTTGACCAGTCTCTCTAAGCATTTCATCACAGTGGAGGTGAGAGCTACAGGATGATAGTCATTTAGGCTAGCAGATGGTGACTTCTTTGGCAGTGGTACAATGTTTGTGTACTTGAAACGTTTGGGCACAATAGCTTGACTCAGTGAGTTGTTGAAGATGTCTGTGAGTACATTTGTTAGTTGGTCTGCACAGTTTCTGGGCATTCTTCCAAGAATGTTATTAGGTCCGGCTACTTTCCTGGGGTTAGCTCTTCATAGGGTCCTTCTAACATCAGCAGGGTTGAGGCTGAGCTCTTCCTTGCTCTGGTTGTTGGTGATTTTCTCTGCTGCTATCTTGTTCCCTTCCTCAAACCTACTGAAGTAGATGTTGAACTTGTTTAGGAATTCCATATCATCATCACACTGTGAAGACAGGGACCTGTAATCTGATATAGACTGGATACCCTGCCACAGGCACCCAGGGTCCTTAGGGATTCCATATCATCATCACACTATGAAGACAGGGACCTGAAATCTGTTATAGACTGGATGCCCTGCCACAGGCACCCGGGATCCTTAGGGATTCCATATCATCATCACACTGTGAAGACAGGGACCTGTAATCTGATATAGACAGGATACCCTGCCACAGGTACCCAGGGTCTTTAGGGATTCCATATCATCATCACACTATGAAGACAGGGACCTGAAATCTGTTATAGACTGGATGCCCTGCCACAGGCGCCCGAGGTCCTTAGGGATTTCATATCATCATCACACTGTGAAGATGGGGGACCTGTAATCTGTTCTAGACTGGATGCCCTGCCACAGGTGCCTAGGGTCCTTTTGTTTGGAGAAGTGGCTCATGATCTTTTGACCATGTTTGCATTTTGCCTCTCTCACCCCTTTGTTTAATTGAGATCTGGCCAGTCTGAGAGCCTCTTTATCACCAGACTTGAATGCCACATTCCTTGCTTTCAGGAGCTCGTACACTTCACCTGTTAGACAGGGTTTCTGGTTGGCTCTTGTGATGATGCGCTTGGTGACTGTCGCATCATCAACACATTTTGAGATGTAACTCATCACTGAGTCAGTGTACTCCTCCAGCTTGAAATGTTGGTTTACTGTGGCTGCTTCCTTGAAGATGTTCCAGTCCAGACTCTCAAAACAGTCTTGTAGTGTTGAGACTGCTCTCTCCGACCATACTCTCACTTGCTTCACTGATGAAGGGGATTATATTCAGTTTGCTAAGTTTATCAGTAATGCCTGAATGTGGGATAGTGTCAAAGGCCTTTGCCAATTCATGGTATGTTGTGTGCACAGATTTTCCCTTGTCAGTGGCCCTGGTCACATTTTCAAAGAAATCCACCAGATTTAACAGGCAGGATCTGCCCTTCATGAAGCCGAATTGGGTAGAATCCAGTGTTTAGCAGCCACCTATGTCTTTATTTATGAGGTCCATAATGATACATTCCATGGCCTTACAGATGAGACTTGTCAGGATAATGGGTCTGTAATTCCATGGGTCTGTTACTATGCCACCTTTGTGGAAGGGAATAACTGTTGCTGTTCTCCAATCCACAGGAACAAAGCCTGTGGTTAGGCTATAATTGAAAAGGGTACTTAGTGGTGATGCTAGTTTATGTTTTAGCCTGTTTAGAAGACAGCCTGGAATGTCATCTGGTCCCACAGAGGCTGCGTTTTGCCTTGGACAATGCTTGGAGGACCTGCTCTTCAGATATGTATGATGGTGGGGGGGTTTGGGGGAAGGTTTGTTGTAAGTTAAGAGGGGATAAGGGAGTGACATTTTCACCAAACCTATCCACTAGCAAGTTTGCTATCTCTGTGGGGTCAGTGTGTGTGATACCGTTGGCCACTAGTTCTACACATGATTGGGTCCTACCCTTTAGGTTACGTACGTAGAGACACTGATGAGATCTCAGATCTAGGGGTTGTTATTACTAATAAATTAACATTTGATCAACATCTGAGTGCTATTAAGAATAAAGCTGTGGGACAAATGGGTTGCATATTAAAGACTATATCACTACATCGTTATACAAAACATATATTAGGCATTTGTCAGACTACAATCATTTTATTTGTGTGTGTGTGTGTGTGTGTGTGTGTGTGTGTGTGTGTGCGTGCGTGCGTGCGTGTGTGTGTGTGTGTGTGTGTGTGTGTGTGTGTGTATATATATATATATATATATATATATATATATAAAACAGGAACAAATTGGGGCAAGTTCAGAGGAGACTCACTTAGTGTATTCCATCTATTAAAGATTTAAATTATAAAGACAGGTGCAAAATGCTATACTTGTATATTTTACATTACAGATATTTTAGAATGAAGGCCATCCTAGCTTATAATGCATAAAAAATGAGATGAAACAAACTATGTTGAATTTTAGAGCTAAATACAGATGATCTTTCTCATAAATACTCTAATTTGAAATTTTCTTTATACAGAATAACTTTAAGATTTATGTTAATTAATCAATAGTATTCTCAGGATATGGAACAGCATCCCCCAATAAAATAAGAGATTCTGATAGTGTTTTATTATTTAAATTTAAGTGTGATGCATGGATGGTTTATAAAGTTTATGATTCCAATGTTTTGGAATCAGTATATTAGACAGCTTTTGGCCTAAATGTTGGAGAATAGAACTTATGGTACTCCTGTGAACATATTAAAGTAATGGAGACAGACCTAAAACCCCATGTCAAATCTACTGCTTACCTAGATGATGTAGTATACACTTAAGAGAACTGGGGTACCCATCTAGCTAAGTTATAGTCTGCAGCAGACTGTCTGTGTTAAGCCACACTAACTACCAATGCCTCCAAGAGCAAGGTAGCTGTAAAATATGTAGGTTATATTATAGGTAGGGGAATGGTTAAGCCCCAGAAAGGAAACATGAAGCTGTGACCAACTGGACTATTCCTGGTACCACAAAGCAAGTGAGATCATTTTTTAGGTTAATTG
Organism: Protopterus annectens; assembly: GCF_019279795.1. NCBI lineage: Eukaryota > Metazoa > Chordata > Ceratodontiformes > Protopteridae > Protopterus > Protopterus annectens. The sequence goes on along the minus strand of NC_056741.1, from coordinate 262,556,337 downwards.
GATAGTAATTAAAAATTGTACCCCATTTTGAATCAGTAGCATGCCCTCTTACAGATGTGAAAAAGAGAAGATGTTCCTTAATGTGTAATATAGGCACTTGTTCAACTCTATCACCCACCTAGACCCTTACATTCCCTACAGAAAATATCCCTTGTATACAAATAAATAATTCGGTTATGCTGGAGGTTCTTTACACTCAGTCTCTGTAGCCAAATTATGGAATTTGGTATCTAATATTAAATCAGAACACAATGCACAAGCATTTACATCAGTGTTTAAAAACTATTTTGCACGCAATAGTTAATTGCCTCTGTATACAACACTGCACATAATATCAAACTATTTCTTTCAACATGATTTCCCTATACAATCAAACATACACACTACTTTAGGATATGCTATGAACTCTTCTTTTGTTATATAACTTTTCTTTTATTTTTCATATTTAAATTATTTTGCTTTACTCTTCCATAATCGATTTTCTCTCTTTCATTTCCTTTTTCCGTAGTTATTGCTATTCTTTTCCTTCTCTATAACCTATACTACCCAGCCGTATTATATGTAAATAATAATAAGCTTTATTCTTAAATATAAATTTGCTACAGCATCATGTTATGTTTCAACTATCTTTGTTTGCTTACACGAATACATCACTATAACACTGACCCATATTCTTACCTGCAGATTTATTGCTTTGTTTGGAGATTTCCACCCAGGGCAGCTGCTGAAAATGACCTTATTATTATTAATCTGAGTTGGCCTAGTCTGGTTAACAAATAAAATGGAAATTAGAGACAGATTACTGTCACATACCTTTGGTAGGGAAGTTTTCTGAGTCATAAGTTCAGTAGAGCAGAAAAAAAGTATTCCACTACTGAAAGGGATTACTTGGCAATCATTAAAGTACAACCTCTTTGGTTGAGACTTTATATTATCTGCAAATCATACCCCCTGATACAGTTCAATAGGCAAAAAAATGGGTACACAAAATTATGTAGGTTGGCACACTCATTGCAACCATTTCAATTTATGTGAGATGCTGGTCTGGCTCAACCAACTACAGACCACTGCAGAAGGTCTGTCCAGGGATCACAGCTCTTCTAGTGAGCATGGAATGAAGATGTTCAACCTGGAGGGGGGGGGGAGTCAATGTATTAAAGTATGCAATTCTCCACAGAGAAAAAAGAGGGGAAGCCCCAGGCACTGCCATTAACATTTAGTTGTGTGCTGTAGCTGCCTATGCTAAATTCCTGCCTCAGGTTGAAAGGGGAATACTGTGAGAACCTAGAGTCAGGTGACCAGATGTGGTTATTCTGCCAGCCCTCCTGGAAATTATATTTTAGATATTATAATGAGAAATCTCAGAGTACTGAGTATTCTGTTTTGGGAAACCTGACTATAAAGACCCTCATCCACAGCATCTTGCCTTGTGGCAGTAGGTAACTTAACTATGGAACAGTAATTATTTTAGATTAGTCAGGAATATAGTGAAGCTTAGTTTAGATATTGTTCTGTCCATCAGTCTTCTTTTCAATATTTCCTGTGATCTGAACACTGTGGTTTACTGTAAATATATATATTCAATATTTTGATGTTCTTTTATTTATTATTAAATATATTTACAACGTTTATTGTGGCTGGTCCACGTAGAAAGTATCTAACCTTTGAGAGTACTTATATTTATTTGGGGTCACTCCAAAAGGCCTAGCTGTCTACTATCATTTGTATTAATATTACACAGTCTAACTGGACACCTGTTGTTAAGGGCATTAGAGTAGCTGATTGTGGAGTGTCTGCTAGCAGTAATAACTACCTTATACTCTGGGCAGAAGGGGGCACAACAGGTAAATCTGTACCAGCCTCTCCCAGGTGTGTGTGTGTGTGTGTGTGTGTGTGTGTGTGTGTGTGTGTGTGTGTGTGTGTGTGTGTGTGTAAAATCAAATCTCACAGAGTATGTGTGTCAGCTACTTAGGGCGGGACACAAAGCACTGAGTTATTGAGTTCACAGATGGGGTGCTGGAGGACTTGGCTTGGCTTGGACACTTGGCTGAGGACCTAACTCTAGAGCTGTACCAGTGGGGAGTCTTATTGGGGACCTGGAGGGAGACAGATATAGAGACATCCAAACCCCAGGCTAAGTGTGTTCCCTGTGCGCCCTTAAGGGAAATTGTACTTGATGCAGAGAGGTCTGCATCTGGAAATGCTGAGTGCATCCATTTGTATTCCAAGTGCACATCCCTCTCCAGTGTCAGTGGTGAGGATTCAGGCTCCTTCATTACTGGCCCAGCGTGGGGACGTCACATATTGGTGGCCATCACATATTGATAGCAGTGGTGGGCATCACATACAACCTTAGCATCTGTTAGCTACAGAGCATTGCAGCCTCCAGTTTCTGTTTATAGGTCATCTCCTCCCACTATAATCCTTCTACATCATATGTATCTTCACTTGTATCACTTTTCCATCTTCAGTTGTCCCATTTCATTATATCACAGTTCAAAAGCTGCACAATTTGCAGCCAAATATTTGTTATGAGCAACTGCTTGTCTCATAATTATTACTCTGACTTTTTTGCAGCAAGTTGCCTTTTTAACTGAAATACCAAATACTTAGCTGCATTACCTCAATGCCAAGTTATGACATCAGCTTTCATGCCATATATCAAAAAGCAAATTGTCTCACCAGTTGCACTGTTTCTACTAAATGCCATCTGTTCCTTTTACCAAATAAGAAAATAATAAAAAAAACAGTTATTCTAAAGCTAAAAGTAAGCGCTTCAGTCTTGTACTTCAAAGGCTAATGATATCAGCAATATTAATTTCTAGATTCAGATTTAAGTATAACATTTAACATTTTCTGTTTTGATTTGAATTGTATTGTACTGCATTTTATGGCATCCTGTAAGATTTGTCAACTGTGGAGCTTTTCTCCCCGGGCCTCCACTGAAAAATGTCCTGTTCAGTTGGATGCTCCCAGTAAACAAATGTTAATAAATAATAAATAAACAAATAACATTAAATGGGGTGATGTCTTGATAAACAGTAAATATGCAACCTTAGCATCTGTTGAACATGCTGATACCAGTAATACAGTTAGCAAACTGTTATATTTTCTGACTTAAGTTACATTGTGTGATATATCATCACCTTGTTTGGATTAGAAAGCCAGTAACAACATAGTGATTTATTAATCGCCTTTTCATAATTATATGAAAATGGGTTACCTACACTACCATGAAAATCTGCTTTCAAATGTTAATATATAATGAGGAATCATTCTATAGTAAAATAAAGTGACTCCTGATAACAGGGACACGAAGACTGATGGGTAAAACACAAATAGGACTCGTGCAGGGAAATTCAGTTCAGCAAATCATTGACACCCTAACTGCTTCCTTCTCAGGATCCCAGTGACTTGACCCCAGCACAGCCACTAGTTTTTCTAGATGCATCAATATTACCTGTGGTGTGGCCAGAATAAAACTGATGATCCAGGCCAGCAACAGCCTTGTTTTGTTTTTGTGATGAATTTCGGTGAAGTGGAGAGAATACAACACAGACACATGCCAATCTAGGCAGATAACTACAAGGATGAAGACAGATGAGTACATGGCAAATAGTTCCCAGAAACTGAATAGTTTAAAAAGTGTATTTCCTGTGTACCACTGAATGGTTAGATTCCATACTGCATCGAGGCATCACAATAAAGGTCACCATAAGGTCAACCAGTGTGAGGCTCAAGGTGAGAACACCTGAGACTTCTCCCAGTTCTTCACAACAATGATGAGGACCAAAATGTTGCTGCAGGTTGCAAAGATAAAGAGAATGCAGATAATGATAGCACAGATAAGTGAAGCATTAATGGGCGGCCACGGTGGTTCAGTGGTTAGCGTTGTCGCCTCACAGTAAGAGGTTCTCCGATTCAATTCTCAGCTGGGCTGCCTACTGTGCAGAGTCTGCATGTCCTCCCTGTGGTCGTGTGGGTTTCCTCCGGTTTCTCCGGTTTCCCCTCACATCCCAAAGACATGCTGTAGATGGATTGGACACTCTAAATTGGCTCTAGGCATGAGTGTATGTGTGTGTGTGTGTGTGTGTGTGAGTGCGTGTGTGCATGTGTGCGTGTGCGTGTGCGTGTGTGTGTGTGTGTGTGTGTGTGTGTGTGTGTGTGTGTGTGTGTGTGCCAACACCGTAAAACTCCACTGCCAATCATGAGCAGACTTAACTGGGAAAAGCCGAAAGAAGAAAAAGATAAGTGCAGCATTAGAAAAGCTTAAGATTATATTCACATTATCTGGATGGGTCGATTCATTTTGAAGGCTAAAAGCTGTGGGTAGATCTGTCATATGGAAAGGGGATGTAATGATTTTTTTATGATTTCCTTGAATATACAAATACCACTACCCCTATTTGAGATTTAAAACATGAAATTTCTTCTAGCAACATTACATTTCTAGACATATTACTACGAAAAATTATAGAGGCATTATTCAGACTGAACTATATAAGAAAACTGTTAAAAGGAACAATTACTTATACTGAAATAGCATGCACTCACCATTTGTTTTTGGAAATACTGTTAAGAACCAGATGCAAAGAGTAGCTAAGATGAATACCTCAGATGTGAATATGTCTAAGCAATTAGAGGACATGAATAAAGATTTTATTGAGCGGGGCTATTTTAAACAAGAAATTGTGGTAGCAAGTGATTCTGTTAAACAGCAGCATTTAAACTATGCTTGACCGCTTTTTAGTGAAAATCATGAATCAAATGGTAAGGTGAATAAAACTAGCAATGGTATTATATCCATGCTTACATATAATAAATATACTACAATAGTGAAGGAGATAATATGCCAGCATTGGCCTATTTTACAAGATATACCTGAGCTGAAACAAATTGCCTGTGAAAAACCCACCTTTGGTTATAAATGTAACTGGACACGTAAACAGAAATTTTGTTATAAAGAACAACCTAAATATTTTTCTAATATCTTAAGTAGCAAGCAAGGTACATTTAGGTGTAATGACTGTGCCTATTGTCAGTATGTATATGAAGATAAAGCTATTAATCATCCTGTAACAGGAAAATAATTTTTATTACATGCCTATGAGAATTGTAATACAAATAATGTTATTTATCTGGCTAAATGTGAGTAATGTGAAGGGTACTACTTGGGCATGACTAATAGGAGACTTAAGGACAGGATAGCTGATCATATGAGTGACATAAAACATAAAATTATTACTAATACCCTGTACAAACATATTTCAGAAAAAGGGGAAAATCATAGGTTTAAATTTATGATTTTGAAAGTAGTCTGTTTACCCTTACATGGGGGAGACACTAAATTATTGACCGAAAATGAAGAAATGAAATGGATTCTTAGAATGAGAACTCATCTACCACCAGGGTTAAATGGGACTTTTACTTTAAAGCCTCTACTTAAACTTTTAAATGAAAAAGTTCAATTAATGTCATGTGATTTTAGTTTAGTATTTAAATACTGCATTGTTTTACTCTGAATTGTATGCGCCTGAAGAAGCCTTGCAGCAAAAGTTTTACTTGAGAATAAATTGTTTCAGTGATTGTTTGACCAGCGTTGCCTTTGTGTTTTCCGGCTATCTATCTGTTTTTGTATTTTGACTTGTTGGGAGAAAGCAGATTCAGAACCTCTTCACTGCTGTTTCTCTTTGCTTTAGTATATTACTTAATATTCTCATTTTTCTGTTTCAAAATGCCCCTTAAAGAAACAGAGTCATTTATACCTGGTTGCACTGTTGCATTTAACCTAAGTTGCCACTTAAGTTCCTTTTCTTCTAATACTACATCATAATCTAAATAGTTCAGGTATAAGAACAACAAAGGAGCAACCAAGGCAACAAAAGTTACTGAATCCTTTAACTTTAACCACGATTTTGTTGTCAACAATAAAACGTTTTTATGGTAAAGGATTCAGTAACTTTTGTTGCCTTGGTCGCTCCTTTGTTGTTCTTATACCTGATATATTTTATTTTGTTCGTGAGCAACGGAGCGTTTACCCGGTAGATTATTCCGTGTTTTTCTATTATAATCTAAATAGTGTTTAAAAGGTCTAGGATGTTTAGGGTGGTGGCTTTGGTTCAGTGAAATCTTCTAATTGTGGCCGCCATCCCAGTAAAAATTTATGGTGCCCAGTCCACTTATCCAGGTTCCTTTTGAACAGTGTCATAGAAATATTGTGTTTCACATGAATTGGCAGTCTATTCCAATGATGTGGCAGTTGCTGGGAGAAAAATCTGACCCTTATGGGGTTTTAGCTGCTCTCTGATGCATTTTAGAGTTTTTTTTTAAACTTCTGATCCAGTGATGGCCACAAAAAAAAAAAAAAAAAAACACACGTATGGAAAGATAACAAAATAGTAATTCCCAATAAAATGAGAAAACAAATACTTAAAATGATTAATGAATCATATCTAGAAATAGTAAAGTCTAAATAAAGAGCAAGAGATATAATGTAGACAGTTACCAGGAGTACCATCTCAAATAAAACAAGTAATACAGAGGTGCACCAATTTAATACTTGTGTATACCTCAGATATCTAACTGTGATCAAATAAATACATAAATAATGGTTAATTTACTGTATTTCTGCCATTGCTGTTAGATGCATACAGTGCAACCAAATGCAACTAACTCAAACATATAGACCTGCCTACCACTTTATTGACTCTGGATACCTTGGATGTTTTATTGTGATCAAATGAATGAACAAATGTACAAATAATGGCCACTGTAATACATTTTGGGTCTCTACTATTAGATACATATAGTGCAACCCTCCGTATGCATGCTCACACACACACACACACACACACACACACACACACACACACACACACACACACACACACACACACACACACACACACACACACACACACACACACACACACACACACACATATACAGACCTGCACAGACAGCTATGCCCATGAATTATAGCCAGTCAGTTTTTGATGGATTCCTCTGGTGTCTGACTGTGATTAAATAAATAATGGCTAAAATAATGCACCCACTGCAACTCCCAACACACACACACACACACACACACACTGTATATATATATATATATATATATATATATATATATATATATATATATATATATATATATAAAAGAAATAAATGCACACAGTCATACTGTAGGCTAGCTGGCAGTGGCATTACCAAACAGTCCAGAACAAACTACATGTCAGTCAGGTGAAGACAGAATTCAGCAGAGTATAATTAACTTAAAAAGGATTTAATAAAAAAAACATACTTGTACCTTGATCCTTAAATCTTCTTTTTACATTTGTTTGAATTACTTCTCAGGCACCAGTCACCTGAGGCAATCTGAGGCAATGGAAAACAGCTGATAACTGCTTTCACTAATAGTGCAGACAGTCACTATTCACATGCCATTTTGTTTCCAAAAATGGCAGGAAGATCTGTAATAAGAAATAATCACCTTACTCTTTCTCTCTCTCTTTTTTATTATTATTATTTTAGAGAAATCAGAACATGTGCAGCAACAACATGCCATCCAAGATAAGTGTTTTAAATTGAAATATTGCACTTGTCTAAGCTATTTTTGAAGACGGGTGCTGTGTTTTCAAATTATTTCATTGCATTTTTCTGCATTTCATCACAGTAAAATGTATTTACTTTTCCTTGGTCTAGCTGCTGCTAGTGTTCTTTGAAACCACCTTAAAGCATGTGTTCCTCATTTTACGGCTTGTCTGTTAGAATCTCATTGTAATTATTTGTTGTAGCTTTTTGTTTGATTTGTTTCTGGTACCTTTCACTTTTGGCTAGCTAAAGTGTGTTTTACATTAAGAAGACTGGTACTTCAATTCTAGTGAAAGTAGAAAGGTAGCTTGGTCAGAGTTGGCAAATACATAGGGAGACTTAAAGTAAAGATCACGTTGTTGGTCAGAGGACTTTTTAGTTGGTTTACTTGCTTTTCTTTGAGTCTATAAATTCCACTGCTTATCGCACAGTGGAGTTTATAGACTCAAATACTTCCCTTGTAACCTTACCCAGTACTCAGATGTGCAAACAGCAACTTGTTTGCGGGATGAGGAGCACTGCTGCCTAAATTTAGTGATCCATAGCCTAGTTGTAATTTCTACCCTTACAGTGCTTAAGTTAGCCTGCTGTAGTTCACCTAAAAAAGACCTGACACCATGAATGGGCATTTTCCCAATTTCTCTGCCACCAGCTTGGTAGCTATTGGCATCCTAAAACAGTGTAGGAATTGTATCAGGTTCACTGACAGCCAATTAATACTTAGAAAAATGGATACAATATGAGAGAGGCTAATTACACAATGTCACTGAAGGTAAGACTCACATACAAAAGCACTCAAAATAACAATCAGGTTCTGAGTAATGTAAACATTGCTCCCATCACACATAGCACTGAGCCAACACATAGATCAACATTTGTTAAGGCACTTAAAAGCAATATTCCTAAACACCAAAGACCTCCTAGACATTCCTCCTACAAAAAGAATCCTCAGCAACACCAGAAGCACTCCACCAAAACACCCAACCCAACACATACAGCTCACACCCCTTGGAGCCTCCACTACAAAGCCCATAAGGCAAGCCAACACACTAACAAATATTTTTATCGTAGGAGACTCCTTTGTGAGGCACACAGATGTCCTGCTCACCACGCTGAATAAGGAGATATCATGTTCTGTTGTCTATCAGGAGCCAGAATCTGGCAAATCATCCATGCACTAAAGTCATTAGACCACCAGTACCAGTATGAGTCATTCATAGACCATGTGGGTGTAAGTGACAGTGGGAAGAAATAGCCAGGGAATTGTTATGGCTAGGCTTGTATAGGCCCTAGGGCTGATAGCCTAGTACCAACCTATACATACCTCCCTGGACTATATAAAGAGAGATATTATGGAGCTCTTAGACTGGTATGTACCCAGCATTGAGCAGCATTTTATCTTCACCAGGGATGACAGCACAATATGAACAAAAGATAATTGACTTCAGTAATTTGATTAGTTTCTACTGTCATTTCAATGGGTACAATATTAGTTAGCATGGAAGAATGTGGTCAACAGACCACATTGCTTTGTTAAGGATGGTCTGTACCTGCCCCCTCTTAGGCTTTTGAATATTGGCCAAAACATTATCCTCTTCCATAGTGCCTTTTTAGACAATGCTAAATTGATAAACCTTCTGACATAACAAAACCAACCCCACCTCATGGAATCTAAAGGTGTTACTACTCAGGAGCCTAAACAAGAAACTCTACTCCCTTCAGGCTTTCCCCACCCTAGAGAATGTGGACATCTGTGTAGTTATTGAAATATGGCTTAAGCCATTCAGAGCACCTCAGTAGTACAGGGCTACAATGCCTTCCACACATTCAGGTCAGCTACTGCACAGTTAGAGACCAAAGGTGAAGATGTTTTAATCTATATCAACAACAAACTCACCTCAAGACTAGTCAAACAGGATGACACACTAAAGTTTCTCCCTGACCAGATTTCCAAAGGCAAAGTCTCATACTATATCCTTGCAAACTAAAAGTCACCCTCTGTGAGCAAAGAAACCCATAACTCATACTTAGACTTACTGGAGACCTTCATCACTTAATCCAATACTATATTCATGGGTGACTTCAACTACCCCACTACAAATTGGGATGACTACATGACTCCAAACATACAGGCCCAGAGATAGTGAGCCTGTAAATACAAAAACCTTGAACCAGATAGTCCATATGCCACTAGGAGTGTAAACATACTCAATCTGGTACTCACAAGCATGGGAGTATGCTGCACACTCCTGCATGCAGTTTCCACTCTGGTAAGGTCAGAACACAAAGGTATCTCCTTCATAATAAAAATTAATTATGTAACCCCAGCTAATCCTGTGATATTTAGGAACTATTCTAAGACAAACTTCCTACTATTAAGTGATAACTTCTGAAAATGTCAAGTCCCCCAAACGTTGAGAACACAGCTGCCTAAGTGGAATTATTCACAGAAACCCTATACAATCATGACAATAAATGCATATAAACTGCTGTGCCTACCAGAAACACACCCTGAAATAACTCAAAAAACAAACCACCCTGGCAGAATCTAAAGATAAACAGGTTGTACAACAAAAGAAAAAAATGTCATTGCCACGATTAAGACATGCTACGCCCAACACGATGAAAACACTCTCATCATGCTAAGCAAACAAATAAGAGGGCAAAATAAGTCTATGAAAGCCAAATTTGAGGTAAATATAGCCTCCCATGCAAAGGATAACTGCAAGACTTTCTTTAACTATGTCCAATACCTCAATGGCAACACACAGCAGTGTGCAGAACTAATTGTAAATGAAGCCACCTACACAGAGCCAGAAGATATAGCAAATCTGCTGGCTGGCACATTTAGCTCCACTTCAAAACCCCTCTCTCTACTGGATGCCCCCCCCCCGGAAATACTATCAAAAAATCCTCAACTATCACTAGAGAGCAGGTCCTAGATGTGCTCTCTAAGGCCAAAAAAACCTCTATCAATGAGCCCTGATAATATCCCCAGGATGCCTTCTAAATAGCCTGAAACATGACCTATCAGTACCACTGGAGTCATTGTTTAACCATAGCCTCCAGGCAATCTTTGCGCCACATGAATGGAGAACTGCAGTGGTCATTGCTCTGTACAAGGGTGTGTCATGGACCCCAGGAACTACAAACTCATAAGTCTGACTAGCCTTGTATGTAAAGCCATGGAAAGAATTATCATGGGAATGGTTAATAAGGACAAAGAAAATCTTCATACACTGGATCCAAACCAATTTGGTTTCATCAAGGGCAGATCATGCCTACTCAGCCTTGTGGACCTCTTTAAAAAGGTCCCAAAGCAATGGATGAAGGCAAAACAGTGCAAACTGCCTATCTTGACCTGGCTAAGGTATTTAATATAATACCCAACTTGGGCATTGTAAACAAACTCTCAGATATAGGCATAAACCACTATGTTACATGCTGGATAGCCAAATGTCTTGCCGATCGGACCCAGAAAGTTAGGATAGGTGAAACCACCTCCACAAAGAGGCTAGTAACTAGAGGAGTCCCTCAGGGCTCTGCACTGGGTATGCTCCTATTTGGCATCTACCTCTCAGAAATCAAGGCCAATGTTAAGGGCCACTGGGTAACCAAGTTTGCAGATGATTGCAAAACTAAGAGGAGTAATTGAATCCATACAAGCTAGTAACATCCTACAGGAAGCATTAACACAGACAAATGGCAGGTGCCAAAGCCACACCTTAAAACTTAATGCCAAGAAATTCATAATAGTACTCTTTGGGAAGTCAGACTCCCTGTGAAATTACTTTATCAATAACACACCTCTAAGAGTAGAACCAGTAGTCAGGGATTTGGATATGTATGGAGATAGTAACCTGACTTTGACCAACATGTGTCTAAGGAAATCATTCTATGTTGCTCAGCTTATAAGCAAGGGCATGGTGTCTAGGTCCAAAGAAGTCATTGATTCACTGTACTTGGTCCCCTTTAGTATGTTCCTAGCCAGGCACATGCCACAGCTAGAATGTCCACAGAGGTTCCTCACAAAAAGAATACAGGACATAAACAGCTTGTCCTATGCAGATTGCCTCAAAGTTCTTTCTCTATAGTGTTTCCTACAGACTGTTGAGAGGAGATCTATGCCTGACATACAAGGTATCCTTGAACCCCACTCTGGTGGCCCTTTTGAATAACTGCAAAATGAATAGCATCAGAAATAATCAAAGAATTTCAACTTTGTTTGCTACCAAAATAGGGCACGTTGGAGGGACACGTATGCATCTCAGAGAATTCTCCTCCTCTGGAACAGGCTTCCTATCCATGTGAAGCAGAACTCTTCCCTAAACCTATTCAAGAGAAACCTGGATCAGTAGATGGGAAATCAGAAAACACCCCAGGTCTACCACCCATGTATCTAATGGACAGAGGCAGCCTGACATTTTACCCTAGCTTGCATACACCCCTTAAAATAACCTGTAAAGGCACATAATCTTGCAGGATACAATTAAGATGCTTGACTAGGCTTATAAAAGCCCCATTGGTCATTAGCCTAATATACACCTATGAACTTATGGGTGGAGTTAATTCTACCAACATCTGGATTTCCAAAACCCTCAACTATTTATGAAAAAGAAGTCAAAACAAACACAATAACACCAATATAGATATATATATAAATATACAGATACAGATACAGATATAGATTGGATATAGATATAGATATAGATATCAATATAGATATAGATATAGCTATAGATACAGATACAGATACAGATATAGATATAGATACAGATACAGATATAGATATAGATACATATATAGATAAAGATATAGATATGGATATAGATATAGCTATAGATACAGATACAGATACAGATACAGATATAGATATAGATACAGATATAGATATAGATACAGATATAGATATAGATATAGATACATATATAGATATAGATATAGATATAGATATAGATACAGATATAGATACAGATATATTTTTTCCATTTGGAAGTACTGCAGCCCAGCAGCCTAATACTGTGAGCTGCCTCTGATATCTATATATTCTGTTGTCTTATCAATGGACCTATAGATGTGCATGAGACAAAAAAACTTTGTCTGAGATACAACACAGACATTTTTATAATGATATACTCAAGTACCTATTACCACACAGCATTATTGACCACTGTAACTCAGCTCCATTCACAAAAAAAGAGAAAGTTTACACACTGCTCACAGAAGTTGCGAACACAGACTGCACAAGTCAACTACAAGAAGCATTGTAAAGTATATTTAACAAAATTTATCAAAATAAGAACAAATAAATAAAGAAATAAAAATATATTAGAAAATTACATCTGCAGCCAATTAGAAAAGAAACACTATCACAAAAATACCTAATTCTTTACAACACAGCCTTAAGACTTATCCTGTTAATGGCCAGGGAACCTATGAAACAATGAGCTGTCCCCTGATTTTACTATGTATCCACTATTGTAAGAAAGTGCTTTTTCATTGCACAGCTTATTATTAAGTGTATGGCATCCGGGTCCAGGGATGTGATCATGCCACTGTATCCCACATTCATTAGGCTGATTATTGAGAATAATGCCGCCTTCAGTGTATCTCTTCCAAAGACAAGTGGTGTATATCCACAGATAAGTAATCCAAAACAAAGATACATAACACCACGCCACAGCCAAAAACATAGAATAAAAACGATTTGTTGTTGAATGGGTAAGCGCTTTCACACGGAAATACATGCTTCATCAGACCATAGAACCAAACTAAAACATCATATACATTTATACTAAAACATCAGTACATCAAATAGAAAAGCAGCCAATGAACAACAGCAAACAATTAGGCAGAACCATTCAGAGGCCCAGTGTAAAAGGAACAGGGTTTCATTCATAGAAAAGAACATAGCATTAAATAAAAAAGAATATAACATTCATTTAAAGACACCCTGTCCCTACAAAACAGGTTTAATAGAAGTCCTTCCCTTAATACCTGGAAACTTCTCAGCCTGTAGACGAAGGATCCAATGGAGCTCTCGTTCCTCTGTATAGTTCCTAAAATCCCCACCTCGTAATTCAATCTCACTATTTCAACCACCCTGAATCCAAAGACATGTTCTGACCCATACTCAGAACAATGTCTGGCTAGTGCATTGTGTATGTCATGTCGGTTAATACAATACAGATGCTCCCTAATACGCTCCATAAGGGATCTATTCGTCTTCCCAATATAGAAACAGCTGCATTTCCTGTAGCTGGCTACATAAATTAGAGCCCTTCTTCTGCAGTTGGCACGTACTCTGAACTCGTATTCAAACTTAGTCACAGGTGAACAAAACTATGTGAGACATCTATACTGTTACAAAAATTACAATTCAAGCACTTCATAGTCACTGTTTGCATAGCTCTATTATCTTCAACAGTATTATATCTGCTCTTATAGCATAACTGCCTTTTAAGGCTTTTTCTATTCTTGAATACAAAGTTCGGTCTACCACCTACTACCTCCTTCAAACTAGCATCTAGATGTAGAATAGGCCAATTGTCCCTCACTATGCGCAAAATGTTATTGACATCACTAGTGTAATGTAAAGAGAAGGAGACATCCTTAGTTCATAACAGCCCCTTATCTATAGAGGCAATATCCACTGGGTCTCGATCATCAGTATAAAAAGGGTGAGCTCTACCCTTTCTCTCCCTAAGGCTCTCATGTAATGCTGCATCAACCTCACATCTATTGTACCCTCTGGACAAGAATTCATCTTTTAATTTCTTCACATCACTATGAAATAAATCATCCTTGTTATTTAAGAGAGAAATCTTTAAATGAATGTTATATTCTTTTTTATTTAATGCTATGTTCTTTTCTATGAATGAAACCCTGTTCCTTTTACACTGGGCCTCCGAATGGTTCTGCCTAATTGTTTGCTGTTGTTCATTGGCTGCTTTTTTATTTGATGTACTGATGTTTTAGTATAAATGTATATGATGTTTTAGTTTGGTTCTATGGTCTGATGAAGCACATATTTCCGTGTGAAAGCGCTTATCCGTTCAACAATAAATCATTTTTATTCTATGCTTTTGGCTGTGGCTTGGTGTATGAATCATAAAAAAATAACCGAAGTCACGACTGTAAATGCCGCAAGCACAGCCAGCACACATTCCTCAAACAGTAACACATACTGCACACTGTTAACCACATGCACACTCATTTAATCTGGAAAATATCAAGCCACACATAGTACACACTCACTAACACACTGTCATACTTGCACAGTATTTTTGCATCCTAATTTATATGTACACTAACTCCCTTGTCACACAAACATGGAATAAATGGTATATACCCTTAAAGATAAACATTGCTACTGCTCAACAATC